>NC_084564.2:30000000-30015000 GCF_033978685.3 Nerophis lumbriciformis | reverse complement strand
GTTTTCAGTTATTTCACCTTTTTTGTTAAGTACATAACTCCACATGTGTTCATTCATAGTTTTGATGTGACAATCTACAATGTAAATAGTCATGAAAATAAAGAAAAAACATTGAATGAGAAGGTGTGTCCAAACTTTTGTGACATCTCGCGGGCTGCACTTGGCCCACAGGCCATAGTTTGGACACCCCTGGTCTACAACATCATTCATTTGTGTTCCAGAGCCTACACACCTCAGGGGTATAAGACTCCCGCAGCGGAAAAATCCAGGCCTGTTCGTGCCTCGACGACAACACCCACTTCCTCCCAGTTAAACTCCACCCCTCTGTCTAGCTCCGCCCCTAAAGCTTTTTACGGTAAGAGTAGACAAACTACCTGGCAGCCCGAAGAAGACATCAGCCCATCATCATCCAACGCAAACACAATGTCCAG
This sequence comes from Nerophis lumbriciformis, assembly GCF_033978685.3. Classification (NCBI taxonomy): domain Eukaryota; kingdom Metazoa; phylum Chordata; class Actinopteri; order Syngnathiformes; family Syngnathidae; genus Nerophis; species Nerophis lumbriciformis. The sequence goes on along the minus strand of NC_084564.2, from coordinate 30,014,569 downwards.
CTCGGACAGCAGCAACGGCAAGACGTATGTTTATCACCACCTTTCATTTATATCCACTTCCACATGGTGGACTGACATAAAACAACAAAAATATTAAAAGGACCTTTCTATTTGTGTTTTTTTGGCTGCAGTCAGGTGGACATGAATTCAAAGAACGTGTTTGGACAACCTCGACTGCGAGCGTCGCTGAGAGACCTGCGCTCTCCGCGGCGAAACTACAAGAGCACCATCGAGGATGACTTGAAGAAACTGATCATCATGGACAGCCCCGGAGAGGCTCCACAACGGGATCCTGTGAGTCCACGTGATGAACCATAATATGCATCCGATGCTTTCAGATGAAACACACAAAATAACTAGAAAAGGCAATTCCTGAAGGGATTGCTTGTGAATGCTCCAATGCTGAAGTTGAACTGAAATGTTGACAGAATGTAGTATGAATGTAAGAATAGTTTGAATGTAGGAATGGTTTGAATGTTGAAGAGTTTGAATTTCCAGGCAAACCGGAATTTGGTTTGGAACTTGGGAAAGTGTTAGTTTGAATGTCCATGATGAGTGGAATGTGTTGATGTTGGAATGGTTTGACTATTTTGGAAAACTAGGGAAAATGTCCCATTCATTTCAATGGAAGCTTCCTGGAATTTTGGGAAAAGCGGGATTTTTTTGAAAATGAATAGGAGCATGAATGTCCTGAATGAGCTGAATTGGTTGGTGTTGGAATTGTTTAAATCGGTCAAGAAATGTTGAAGTAGTGACAGTTTTTTTAATTGAGAAATTCTATTATGGAATTCCTGGAATTTTGAGAAAAGCGGGATTTTTTTGAAAATGATTAGGAGCATGAATGTCCTGAGTGAGCTGAATTGGTTGGTGTTGGAATTGTTTAAATCGGTCAAAAATGTTGAAGTAGTGACAGTATTTTTAATTGAGAAATTGTAGTATGGAATTCCTGGAATTTCGGGAAAACCGGGAATATTTCCTAAACCAACTTGTTTTTTTGTCCAGACTAAGAAAAATGTTTTGACGGTGGAACGGTTGAAATTGGATGAAAAAAGGAAAAGGAGTAGTCAAACAAAAAAGGTTGGAAATAGGGTTAGAATAAAAACAGGAATTCCTGGAAATTTGTTTAATGTGGAAAAATGGTAGTTTGAATGTCCAGGGTGAGTTGAAGGTGGAATGGTTTGAATCGGTTGAAGACTGTGGGAATTGTGGAAATTTGAAAAACGGACAATTCATTTTGAATGGGGAAAATGAAAAAAAAGAAAAGAAGAAGGAATTATGGGAAATCCGGGAATTTTTTTAGAATTGTTGAAGTAGAGCACACAATTCCCAAACAGGCTAAATATTTTGAAGTTGGAACAGTTTGAATGAGATGAAAAATGTGGGAATTGTGGAACTTTGAAGAATGTCCCATTCATTTCAATGGAAATGTCATCAACATTTGGGAATTTCGGGAAAAGCAGGAATGTTTTTGAAAATGGTAAAAATTATGAATGGTCTGAATGAGTTGAAATGGTTGGTGTTGAAATTTTTCAAATCGGTCGAGAAATGATGAAGTAGTTGCATGTTTAATTGAGAAATGGTGTTACGTAATTCCTGGAATTTTGGGGGAAAAAATTTAATTTTTCCAGTTTAAAAAAAAACATTGTTTTTGTCCTGATTAAGAGGATTGTTTTGACGGTGGAAAGGTTGAAATGCGTTGAAAAATGTGTGAGAAGTAGTTGACAGAAAAAAGGAAGGAAATAAGGCTTTGGAAAACCAGGAATTCTGGAATTTTTTTTAACTTGGAAAAAGGGTAGTTTGAATTTCCAGAATGGTAGAATATGTTTAAGGTGGAATGGTTTGAATCGGTTGAAAAATGTGGAAATGGTGGAAGTTTGAAAAATTGCCAATTCATTTTAAATGGGAAATTTTTCCCGGAATTCTGGGAAATCTGGGAATTTTTGGAATTTGTCAAGGGAAAGCCCGCGATTCCCGAATAGGCTGAACAGTTTGAAGTTGGAACGGTTTGAATCGGGTGAAAAATGTGGAATGTAGAGTGTGCCAAAATCTGGAGAAAAAGTTGAATAAATAGATTAATTTTGGTGTAGAAAACCATGTGGGAATATTTTGGAGCATTCACACAATAAATAATCACCTGCATGGAAGTTTTTAGAGTTTTTAAGTTATTCTAAAATAAATGTTTTGACTAGTGATGTCATCCGGCCCCCAAATATCCCCAAACGTGTCCCATTCGTTTGTGCTGCAAAAATGTTTTATCTAACTATTATAGTTTGTATGTTCTTAACGCTTAGTTAATAACATAGCAACTAGGGATGTCCGATTATGGCTTTTTGCCGATATCCGATATTCCGATATTGTCCAACTCTTTAACAACCGATACCGATATCAACCGATATATACAGTCGTGGAATTAACACATTATTATGCCTAATTTGGACAACCAAGTATGGTGAAGATAAGGTACTTTTTTTTTTTAATTAATAAAATAAAATAAGATAAATAAATTAAAAACATTTTCTTGAATAAAAAAGAAAGTAAAACAATATAAAAACAGTTACATAGACACTAGTAATGAATGAAAATGAGTAAAATTAACTGTTAAAGGTTAGTACTATTAGTGGACCAGCAGCACGCACAATCATGTGTGCTTACGGACTGTATCCCTTGCAGACTGTATTGATATATATTGTTATATAATGTAGGAACCACAATATTAATAACAGAAAGAAACAACCCTTTTGTGTGAATGAGTGTGAATGGGGGAGGTTTTTTTTGGGTTGGTGCACTACGGTAATTGTAAGTGTATCTTGTGTTTTTTATGTTGATTTAATAAAAAAATTTAAAAAACGATACCGATAATAAAAAAAACGATACCGATAATTTCCGATATTACATTTTAACTCATTTATCAGCATCTCTAATAGCAACTATACGTTTTGTTCACATAGAAACTATAATAGACAAGAAAATAGCAGCACAAAATAATGGTACAAGTTTGGGGATGTTTTGGCAAGGTGGTGGTTATGAATAATAAAATGTTAATAACATAAAAACTATAACAGTTAGACAAAAGCATTTTGCAGCACAAAGGAAGGGGACATCCTGGAGGGGGTGGATAACTTTACTAGTCAGAAAATGTATTGTATAATCATCATTTCCCAACATCAAAAATGCTGAAATAATAGCTATGGCCATTGCTTATCTAAACCCCAAAGAGGAGGGGGCATTAATTAGAAGCCTGCGATAGCTAGAGAGAGGCTCTTGCTTATAAAATGTAAAAATATTTTCTCATTCAAAGATCCGGAGTGCATAAGAAAGTAGAATATAAAAATATATCTCTCCTCGACCACATGGCCATGAATTAACACGTGCAGGTATAATGCATGTTAGCAGTAAACTGCTTAGTCAGCATTCATACTGAATAGAGTTGTACGGTATACCGGTACTAGTATAGTATTGCAGTACTAATGAATCAAAAACGGTACTATACTCTGAAAAGTACCGGTTCGCCCAATTTTTTTTTTAGGCATGACGGTGCGTTGTCAAGTCATGACATTGCTGGGTTTACGAGCAGAGGAGCATGTTTGGCAGCGCACACACACACAGAGTACTTACAAGCAGACACAGTGTGTGACAGAAAAGGGAGAACAGACGTAATTTGGTCTAAAAACTAACGATAAAGGTGAAGTTATAACACTGAAACACCCTCAGGAAGAGGTGCTTTCTAAATCACTAATCCTCGCCTCCATAGCGACGAATAAAGTAAGTTTCTGACAAGTAGCATTATCACTGGAGGACGAGGAATAGCTAAACATGCTTCACTACACACCGTAGGAGGATACAATAGCTTACTGGCGTCACAATGTAAACAAATGCCATGGATGGATCTACACCTGACATCCACTGTAATGATACCAAGTACTGTAGCGTATCTCGTCAATACTACTATGATTACATCAATATTTTTTATCGTCACAAAATCTTTTTTTGTTTTTAAAATAAATTTATATTATGTTTATAAACTCAGGAAATACGTCCCTGGACCCATGAGGACTTTGAATATGAACAATGTATGATCCTGTAACTACTTGGTATCGGATCGATACCTACATTTGTGGTATCGTCCAAAAACTAATGTAAAGTATCAAAGAAGAGAAGAATAAGTGATTATTACATTTTAACAGAAGTGTAGATAGAACATGTTAAAAGAGAAAATAAGTAGATATTAACAGTAAATGAACAAGTGAATTAATAATTAATTTTCCACCACTTGTCCTTAATAATTTTGACAAGATAATAGGTAGATAAATGACACAATATGTTACTGCATATGTCAGCAGACTAATTAGAAGTCTTTGTTTACTTACTACTAAAAGACAAGTTGTCTTGTATGTTCGCTATTTTATTTAAGGACTAAATTACAATAATAAACATATGTTTAATGTACCCTCAGATTTTTTGTTAAAATAAAGCCAATAATGCCATTTTTTGTGGTCCCCTTTATTTAGAAAAGTGTCGAAAAGCATCTAAATACATTTCGGTACCGGTACCAAAACATGGGTATCAACAGTATAGCAACTGTAACAAATTATTTCCCCACCAACAACTGAGTAGCGTAACCAACAGTTTAAAGAAGACCAATGATGATTCTAAGCTACATTTCTTTGTTAAGTTAAGTTAAGTTAAAGTACCAATGATTGTCACACACACACAAGGTGTGGTGAAATTTGTCCTCTGCATTTGACCCATCCCCTTGTTCACCCCCTGGGAGGTGAGGGGAGCAGTGGGCAGCAGCGGTGCCGCGCCCGGGAATCATTTTTGCTGATTTAACCCCCAATTGCTTTAGATAATATGTACTATGTACATTTTGCACACATTTTCAACCCCCTTTCTGAATATTTCTACAAAAAAGTATGTGGCCGACCAGAAACTTGAGGGTTCCTGGTTCGAATCCAGCTTTCTTCATCCGAATTACTGCCGTTGTGTCCTCGGGCAAGACACTTCACCCACCTTTCTCCCAGTGCCACCCACACTGGTTTAAATGTAGATAATGGGTGTATCAATGTAAAGCGCTTTGAGTCTCTATATAAATATGCTATGTAAATATAATTGACTTCACTTCAAAATCATCATGGTTGCTGGACGACATTTCAAGTGCTGCTACTGCCATCTTGTGGCGTTAACAAGAACTATTTCAGTTGTGGTCATGTGATTTTTATGAAGCTGTTGTCTCTCCCCACAGTCTCCCAGGTGCACTCTGCAGCGCACCTTTTCAGACGAGTCTCTCTGCAGTGGACGCAGGGACGCCAGCTTCGCCAACTCTGAACACCAGTCGGCTCCCAGCGACCTGCTCTTCACGTGCACTCTGCCCACGCGCAAACACGGCGTCTCTTCTAACCACACTCAGGCCAAGAAGGGTGAGTTCACGCCTCAGTCGCTAGTTAAGTCATGTTTACAGTTTTGGGGAGGTGGGGTGTGGTTTATGACCATGGACACAAACAGACGCCACGTTTAACCTACCGTATTTCTGGACTATAGAGCTCACCGGGATATAACACACACCTACTACATTTTAGAAGGAAACATTTTTTTTCCATGAATTAGCTGCACCGGACTGTAAGCCACAGATATATACATTGTAGGGTTGTACGGTATACCGGTACTAGTATAGTATCGTGGTACTAATGAATCAAAAACAGTACTATACTCTGTTTGAAAAGTACCGGTCCACAATTTAAAAAAAAAAAAAGTTTAACTAGTATGACGGCGTCCCGTCAAGTCGTGACATTGCTGGGTTTACAAGCAGAGGAGCATGTTTGGCAGCGCGCACACACAGAGTACTAACAGTGTGTAGACAGAAAAGGGAGAATGGATGCATTTTGGTGTAAAAAGTAAAGATAAAGGTGAAGTTATAACACTGAAACACACTCAGGAAGCGGTGCTTTAAGACATGGCTAACTAGTTAGCGGCTAACATCCATCCACAGTGTTTTAGCTACTTGTAAATCACTAATCCTTGTCTCCATGGCAACAAATAAAGTATGTTTCCTACAAGTATCATTATCACTGCAGGATGAGGAATAGCTAAACATGCTTCACTACACACCGTAGCTCACCGGCGTCACAATGTAAACACCGCCATGGGTGGATCTACACCTGACATCCACTGTAATGATATCAAGTACAAGAGCGTATCCAGTCGATACTACTATGATTACATATATTTTTTTTATCGTCACAAAATCTTTTTTCCTTTTTAAAAAATGTATATTATGTTTAGAAACTCAGTAAATATGTACCTGGACACATGAGGTATTTGAATATGACCAATGTATGATCCTGTAACTACTTTGTATCGGATTGATACCTAAATTTATGGTATCATCCAAAACTATGTAAAGTATCCAAACAACAGAAGAATAAATGATTATTACATTTTAACAGAAGTGTAGATAGAACATGTTAAAAGAGAAAATAAACAGATATTAATAGTAAATGAACAAGTGGATTAATAATCAATTTTTACAGTTTGTCCTTAATAATGTAGACAAATAAAATAGGTAGATAAATGACACAATATGTTACTGCATACGTCAGCAGACTAATTAGGAGTCTTTGTTTGCTTACTTACTACTAAAAGACAAGTTGTCTAGAATGTTCACTATTTTATTTAAAGACAAACTTGCAATAATAAACATATGTTTCATGTACCCTAAGATTTTTTGTTAAAATAAAGCCAATAATGCCATTTTTTGTGGTCCCCTTTATTTAGAAAAGTATCAAAGTACCAAATACATCGAAATACATTTTGGTACTGGTACCAAAATAATGGTATCGGAACAACACTAGCACAAAAAAACAACACACCATTTCAGTCCTATGCTTGGGTTTAATAAAAACTAATGAACACAAAAATTATGGAAATTAGCGAAAACAAATCCATGAAATAGCCGCACCGTTTTATAAGCTGCAGGGTTCAAAGTGTAGGAAAAAAAGTAACGGCTTATAGTCCAGAATTCACGGTAACCTTCTTTTATATGTAATAGTAGGGTAAAGATAGTTATTTCACTCAAGTGTGCCCACCATTCTCTCTCAGTGCCACTGTCTGCGTCCGAGCTGTCCCTCACAGAGACCAGAGACAAAGTCCCCCCGCTGAGGCGGCTCGATCCTGGACTCATGCCCCTACCTGACACTGCCTGCGGACTGGAGTGGTCCAGCCTGGTCAACGTTGCCAAAGTCTACGAAGGTGACCCCACCCACCCGCCCCTCACATAGGCTTGTCACTTGTTCTGTTCTAATCAACATCGATGAATAACTCTGGGAACCTTTTCCATCCAATCATGCATGTCCTTGTCACAGCACAGAGAGCCGTGTCGCTCTTCTCGCTGACCGAGACACAAGGAAGCGGCGCCGACACGAGGCCGGCCGTCAGCCCCGTGCAGTTTCCCACTCCCAAGACGCCGAGAACCACACCCACCTTCAGCGGGTATGTCGTGTTGCTGTCGGGACACATGCACAACACGTAGAGCGTGGCTATTTAGGTGATTCCTTTCATTTGCACAAAGCTGTACTGTGATGGTAAGCAGAGGTTGCAGAAATGCAAATCAAAAGATGGATTAACTAGTGTATATAAGAGGAGCATTGCCTCCGCTGACAATTAAAGGACTACAGCAAAAATGTTTTTTTTTATCTGTTTAAAAAGTTCATTAAGTCTTCTTATTCATATACACTGCAAAAAGTCAGTGTTCAAAAACAAGAAAAAAAGATTAGAGGTATTTTACTTGAACAAAATGATCTGCCAATAGAACAAGAACATTTGGCTTGTCAAGACTTTCCAAAACAAGTAAAATTAGCTAACCTCAATGAACCCAAAAATACCTTAAAATAAGTATATTCTCACTATTAACAAGTGCACTTTTCTTAAAGGAAAAAAAAGAGACCTTTTTTCTCAATATGTAGAAAAATATTCTTAAATGAAGTAAATGCCAGTGCCATTAACTTGACATAATGATATGCGCCAGACATTACATTTCTTGAAACCAACAAACTTACACTAAAAACTAGTTTATTTATCTTAATGGAAAGGCAACAAGGCAACCGCTTGTTACTCTCGAGGTCTACTAGCCGCTCAGGCAAATCATATGGTCTAAAAATGCATTTTCCCATCGATAACATGACATCATCGCGCCAAGTGCGTGCTCTTTCAGTCAATTAGTGCGCGAGGTGTGTATATATATATATATCCATCCATCCATTTTCTACCGCTTATTCCCTTTGGGGTCGCGGGGGGCGCTGGAGCCTATCTCAGCTACAATCGGGCGGAAGGCCACCTCATCGCAGGGCCAACACAGATAGACAGACAACATTCACACACTAGGGCCAATTTAGTGTTGCCAATCAACTTATCCCCAGGTGCATGTCTTTGGAGGTGGGAGGAAGCCGGAGTACCCGGAGGGAACCCACGCAGTCACGGGGAGAACATGCAAACTCCACACAGAAAGATCCCGAGCCCGGAATTGAACCCAAGACTACTCAGGACCTTCGTATTGTGAGGCAGATGCACTAACCCCTCTGCCACCGTGAAGCCCTGTATATATATATATATATATATATATATATATATATATATATATATATACATACATACATACACACACACACACACACACACACACACACACACACACACACACACACACACACACACTCACACAGCCCGGCCCCCAGCCAAATCTTTTTAATTATCATTTTGAATAATTTACCTGAATGTGCATGAACTATTTCTGTTCAAAATAGTTTGAAATGTCAGATGTTAAATGTTTAAATATTAACTGTCCGTTTACTGTACTCTGCCAACTGTACTACTATATGAGTACACATTTTCTCTTGTTCCATTGAAAATAATAGTCCATTTGGCTGTCATCTGTTTTAATTATGAGACACAATTGTGTCAAAGTCATGATTTTTTATTTCATGCTTGAAATAAGAAATTATTACTTTGAAAAAGTAGTTTTGTACTTGTGAGTGTTGATGACACAGCTTTGCAACAGTTGATATTCTAGTTTCAAGCATGTTTTACTCAATATAGGTCATAAAATCTCAGTAACAAGCTGTAATATCTTACTGAGATCATTTAGGACCAAAACCCTTAAAACAAGTAAAACACTCTAACATAAAATTTGCTTAGTGAGAAGAATTATCTTATCAGACAGAAAATAAGCAAATATCACCCTTATTTGAGATATTTAATCTTACTTAGATTTCAGTTTTTGCAGTGTACTTTTCAAGTTTTTTGTAGTCCAACAATATTTTCGGTATATTAAATGGAATTTACACTTGACCAGGGAGACTTGACAGGTCTTCCTGGTTGGCCACGCCTATAAGAACAGCTAATGGGCAACACGTCACAGTGGTCATGTGACCCTTCTGAAGAAGACTGCAGATGATAGTCCTAAGCATGTCATATGTGGAACATGCATACGATACAATGTAATGCATCACATATTTCCAGTTGTTTCATTACAGCACGTCCGAAAAGGAGTAGGAAGAAGCAGAGCTTATTTAATCCTAACCCTTTTCATACCATAGCTGTCAGGCTTGGTCTAAAATAGGACACAGATGCAGAGTAGGGAACAATCCGGCAGGCTTTTATTTTGAAAGCTTCTTTTCACCTCCAGAGTCAGGGCAACTCAACATACCGTATTTCCTTGAATTGCCGCCGGGTATATAGTATGCGCCTGCCTAGAATTACCGCCGGGTCAAACTCGTTTCGCAAAATAATTAGCGCATGCTTAGCATTACCGCCGGGTCAAACTCGTTTCGCAAAATATTATTTTTATTAGTGTATGTCTAGAATTTCCGCCAGGTCAAACTCGTTTCGCAAAATAATTAGCATATGCCTAGAATTTCCGCCGGGTCAAACTCGTCACGTCACGAGTGACACTTCACCTGTCATCATTTTCAAAATGGAGGAGGCTGATTTCAGTAATTTGAAATCGCATAAAGGGAAGAAGATTAAGAGCTATTCAGTAGGATTTAAGGTCCAAGCTATTGAATATGCTAAAAAGAACAGTAAGCAGCTATGTTTTATTAATATACCGTAGCTGAGGTGTGTCAAATATGAGTCATTAAATGACTCCCGCCTCCTGGTGGTAGAGGGCGCTAGTGATCCTTCTTGCGACTACTCGGCTGCAGAAGAAGTGACAACAAGCAGCAACAGTGAGCAGTGATCGTTTATTTTTTCCTCTCGCTTGCACTTTTAACATGGAGGATTACATATCTAAAATAAAACAGTTTTCTAAACTGGACTTTCAATCAAAGCAGGAGGTAATACTTAAAGGAAGATCTCCATTGAGACAGAGAGACTTTTAAAACTGAAGAAAGATAAGGAAGACTTCTATAAACAAGTTATCGATGCTTTTGGTCAGAAGGAGCGGCGCATGGACTTCATTTATAAGTAAAGGTAAGACCATAATAAAAAAAATTTATTAAATGGGCTTTTCATCACACTCAAATTTATAAGCGCAGGCCTAAATTTACCGCATGCCTTTGGTAAGCGCCGGAGTGAGAAGAGGTTTTAAATTAATTACCGCCCCGGCGGCAATTCAAGGAAATACGGTAGGCTATAACCTGACTTGTCGGCGAAAAGAGGTTCCACAATAAGGGACAACCGAAAATCACTCCGAAAGGAGGAAACGCAAAAACAATAGCGAATTATACTTGGCGCAGGATATAATGTATGAAATTTATCATAAACAAAAAACGCTCCAAAAGGAGGGAGAAACAATGGCTATAAAACTTCTACACTGTCTCTTATCTAAAAAAGGTTAACAAAAAATGTCACTCAAAAAATTGAGGAAAAGGAAGAACTGTAAGAAAAAACTGAAAACTCACCACTTCAGCTGCAAAACTAAATAACCAAAAATCACTCTGCTGAGGAGGAAAAAAAGAAAACTCAAAATATCAACAAGGGAATGTTGCGTTTTGGACCAGTTGTTCCTCCCGGGGAATTCAAGTCACAAGTCGCTCCCAAGCTTTTTACGACACTTAAAGCTGAGTTGAAAAACCACCAGAGACAGAATAGGTATTTTGTTGTATATTTTCAAAGCTTTGCAGATATACATTTGAGACCAGTCCAGCATAGAACATTCTATCGCGCCGCCAAAATGGTCTGTCTCCCCGACCCAAAACCCTCTCCCCCTAAGTCCCTCTTCCTCCCCCCCCCTGGCAGTCATGTCTCCCTAGCCAAAACAAATGCTTATTATCGCTCTCTCTAACATTCCTCACTTCAAGGTTAAGCACACAGTTTTGCAGACAACCAAAAGACCACATTTGGAAGAAAAACACTAGCTGTTTTGTAATATGACAATGAAATAAAAAGAAGTAACATTTAAATTCGGATATATGTAAATATCTGCCTCCGACAGGAATTAAGGATCAAGATATTCAAACACGAGACGAGGCAAGGCTTAGACAGGATGCTAGAGAGTCACGAAAAATACGAGACAATCTGGCACAGAACAAAAGGAGGCTTGGGCTTATAAGACACATGAGCGTAATGGGGAAGAGGTGGAAACAATCAGGGATCAGGGATGACGTCAGACTGATGACACAAAAGGAAGGGCAAGTGACCTGAAACCAGAGGGGTTACTTTTCAAACTAAAACATGCAATTCACAAGACAGAAAAAACCAAGACAAGACATCCCTTAACACTGTGTGACAATAGCAATTTAATCACATTTCCTTGTTCTCTGTAACAGAGCAGTGAATAAATAAATAATAAAATAATATACCATAGTAAGTAAACAAATATTAAATACATAAATAATCTTTACCTTCAAAAAAAAAAGGGGGTTGAAGATGTTCATCATAATTATTGTCGTGTGTACTTTGTGAACACTTGTAGTTTGAATAATCTCTTAAAGTGAATCATATTAGTGTTTTGTTTCATTTCTTTGCTTAATCCATTCCATAATTTAATTCCACATATTGATATGCTAAAGGTTTTAAGTGTTGTACGTGCATACAAATGTTTTAAATTAGATTTTCCTCTCAGGTTATATTTCTCTTCTTTTGTTGAGAAGAATTGTTGTACATTCTTGGCTAGCAGGTTATAGTTTGCTTTGTACATCATTTTAGATGTTTGCAAATTCACTAAATCGTTGAATTTCAATAATTGTGATTTAATAAATAAAGTGTTTGTATGTTCTCTATATGCAACATTATGTATTATTATAACTAATCTTTTTTGTAACACAGTTAGTGAATGAAGCGCACATATGTAGTTGTTTCCCCATATTTCTGCACAATAACTCAGATATGTAACACTAGTGAGCAGTAGAGAATATGTCAGATAAAAAATTCCACCTAATATACCGGAGATATTGTCTGACTACAAGAAAATTCGAAACATGTTTTTTAAATCTTTTTTTGTAAGTATAAAATAACACAATGGACTCACAAGCTGATATTTTGGGGGCTTGAGTTGTGGTGACATACTAGGCTGCAACGATTCATGAATTAATTTGATTAGAAAAAAGCAACTTTTTTTTTTTTTAACATTTATAAAATCCAGACCGCAAGGAGGGCCCAGAACTAAACATACATGAACATTATTTCCGCATGGCCGCTTGCAGGAATAGCATTTCCAACTGAAAAAGACAGTGTGGTGAATTTTTTTTCACTGTCAAATAGAGCTAGAATTTCACAATAGTTCTACATGGAGGATGCAACACGTCACCAGAAAGCAACCTTTGTATGTACAGAGCTTACAAGCAGAAACAAGGTAAAAGTCTATTTGAGCAGCTAAAGTCTGAGCTCAGTACATGTTGATATGTTAAGGTGTTGTTTTAATGTTTAATGTTCTTAGCATTGTGCATACGCCAAAGTCCATATATGCCCTGTTCAGTACAAAATGCACTTTTAAGCAGCTTTTGGCATCAGACTTCTTTCATGTATTTATTTTAACGGCGTGACGCAGTTGGGAGAGTGGCCGCGCAAGCAACCTGAGGGTTCCTGGTTCGATCTCCACCTTCTACCAACCTCGTCACGTCCGTTGTGTCCTTGAGCAAGACACTTCACCCTTGCTCCTGATGGGTCGTGGTTAGGGCCTTGCATGGCAGTTCCCGCCATCAGTGTGTGAATGTGGAAATAGTGTCAAAGCGCTTTGAGTACCTTGAAGGTAGAACAGCGCTTTACAAGTATAACCCATTTACCATAATGGCATATTTTAATGTCAATAATTGGGCTTTGATGCATTTTCAGTTTGTTTTTTTAATTCCCGATGTATTTATTACCTAACTTTTAAAGGTATTTTATACACTAATATATTGATGCTAGAATGTTAAAAGTGAAATGTCAGTGTAAAAAAATTATAAAGATAACTGTCAGGTTCAAACACTGATGACATCTATTAAACAGACAAAGAAGCAAGGAATTAATCAGAGACAGAATTAAATTTGGCTCAATTGAGGAGAAACATCTGGGCTGTACTGTTGTACGTCTCCACTACGCTCTGACGAAAGATTGTACGCCTCCTCTTTTATTTGGACTTTCCCTGATTACATGGCAACAGCTGTTTCTAAGGGAAGGGGGTCATAAACAGCCATCGCCTTTGATTAAAAACAGTTCAAAGAAAAGGTAGTAAAACAGTTCAAAGAAGAGGTGCCTGGAGCTTGGGCGGGTCCTGCTTTCTCTCCGCTTTGTAGATCTCGGGTCAAGACAAAATATTTCTGTGGATTACAATACATCAAAGAAACAGAACCCTCATTTCGTTCCCCATCCTACACAGTGGAGTTTTACAAGCCTTTTGTTTGGTAGGATCAAAGACAGTTTGGTAGGATCTTGTCCTCTCGCAGGGCGAGCTGAACTCAATGTAACACAAAGTTTTGTGATAACTTAGATACAATTATTCTGACAATAACTATTTGTTGATTTCAACTTTGTGATTTATCCGATTACTTGATTAATCCAAAAAATAATGGATGACTGAAATATTTGTTAGCTGCAGCCCCAACGTAGAGCGTTACTTTTTTGCACTAGAAATAAGTGATCCGAAATGAAAACACTCTCTCTTTTAATGTTTGTGTGACATGCAGTATCTTTTTGTTGTTTGTTCCTTCAGTGACGAAGTGTCCGGCGAGTTGTCGGGACGTCTGCACCATCTGGAGGTGATGTTGAAACAGCTCAGCACTGACCTGGACCGAGTGAGTTCCTCACCAGCTCACACCCATGTCTTTTCAGCTCAATACAACAGTTGCCTGGAACCAGGTGTTCAGAACATAGATTTTTCTCCCCATAAGGCAGGGGTATTCAAAGAAATTGTTTTGGGGGCCGCGTTTCCAGAAAGCTAAGGACCGGGGGGCCAGACTTCTTCTTTCACTATCAGTCTTATTTTGTGTATTCCTGAGAACCAACCAATTTTGGCCTATAAACATACCCCAAAACCAGTGAAGTTGTCACGTTGTGTAAATGGTAAATAAAAAGAGAATACAATGATTTGCAAATCCTTTTTAACTTATATTCAATTCAATAGACTGCAAAGACAAGATATTTCATGTTCACACTGAGA
>NC_084564.2:29977500-29995000 GCF_033978685.3 Nerophis lumbriciformis | reverse complement strand
CGGATCACGTGACCGTGTCACTTGACATCTCGTTGGCTGGCAGGATCGATTGCTTTGGTCTTAATTTACCGGAAGCGACTTTTTTTAAGTTTTATTTTTTTTAATTTTCAAAACCTTTACTTATAATATTCAGCATTTACATATAATCGAATAAATAATAATAATCAAAGCAAGTACAGAAACAGCGCCAATAAAGCAACTAAAGCAGAATGCAAAATATATGTTTGTAAAGTTCCGTAAATAATCAAAATTTGGAGCACAGCATCATAGTGGTCATTTTTTGAGTTTTGAATTCAAGCAACTAATATTTCTGCACTGAATTTTGAAACATGAATATTGCTCGCCAATTTTTAGGCAATGAAATTGTAATTTGCTGTAAATTCACAAAATTTAAACCCAAAAATGCAGTTACATAAATTCCGTCAATCAATCAAACGTTTATTTATATAGCCCTTAAATCACGAGTGTCTCAAAGGGCTGCACAAGCCACAACATCAGGGCAAGGAAAAACTCAACCCAGTGGGCTGACAATGAGAAACCTTGGAGGGGACTGCAGATGCAAGGGCCAAAGTCCCCAAAAAATATTTTGTAATATGGACACAATTGAGGGTTATAAAGAAATGTTAGACTGTGCATATATTTCCAGGATTTTGAGCTATTTCTGTATCTTTATAAACTCACTTACTGTACGTGTTGGAGAGGTAATTGCCCATTAGCTCTGTGAAAAAAGACTATTTATATACTGTGCTGGCATTACGATGTATTTTTCCAAGACTGTAAGATTTGCGTTTTATATGCTGGTACTGAAAGGACGGTACTCGGCAACGATCAGAACTTTTGACAATTCCGATAAAACTGCATTTTCTCTGCTGGGACGACTGGAGTTTCTAGCTTGACTCAGGTTCCTTGTGATGCTGAATCCAACACATCTGAGGTACTGTTTTAACTTCTTACTGTTGTTCTAACCCTTTAATAACCCTTTTCCTAAAACCTTCCAAGATGCTGAAATAAGCGTTTTAAATGTGACCGAGCAGGACTGTATTGTTCCCCGAAACCACACTCCTGCCTCTCCGTTTATGCAGCCTCACAGGTGTCGCTGCCATTCATTTCTATTGTCTCAGTTTTGCTCATGTAAAAAGCTTTTCTTGACCTCATTTTGATGTATTATTAAGCTATTTATAGCCAACATTTATGATCCATGTTGAACAAATCAGTACAATTATTTTCTTTGAAGCTGTTTTGATAATTTATTTTTGTTGTGGCTTTTGCAGACAATAGTGAGGACGAGGAGGGTACTGTTTTGATGTGGATAGATCTTTCCTCTTCTGGTTGCTCTGGGCTGTAATAAGTGTAAATTTTTTGCTGTAAAAAGTTTTCATTTTGTAAAAAAATAAATAAAACTCAAATGTTTGCAGGTTGAATGTGTTTTTGCATTGGATCTTCAGACAGTACTGTATATTTACACATTTTATTTAGTAAATGTAATATTAAGAGAACATGTTGACAACAGTATAACATTTATCTCTTCACAGAGAATAAAGCATGTAGTGTAAGTGACTGGGGAAGTGTTCAAGAGCCACACATGAGGCATTCATCTCTGTTCTCCAGCGAACACACCATGGCGGCTGTGTTGCGCTCCTTCAGATCCTGCTCATTGGCAATCTCTGGCTTGGCCTCCTTCAGCTTCTCCTTGTTCAGCGTGAACTGGATGGGGTTGGCGGCAGGCTTGGTGCGCAGGTAGTACATGCCCGTCTTCAGGCCCTAAGGCAAAGAGGACCACAAGTGGTCATTTTAAATGCTTGAGGCGTTCGGGGCCCAACTTGTCCAACTACAGAAGGGACCCACTTAAATAACAGTGAATAAGTAATCTGACTCTTGATTTTAAGTCGCATTCAAAATGTATATCTAACCGCTACATCATTTAAAGCGGCCCGCATAAGCCCTGAAATAATGTGAGTCAATAAAGCATTTTAGCATTGACTAAATGTAATCTTTTCATCATGACAGACAGAAATACATGTGTTTCATGCTATTGAGTATATTTAAACTTTATTATCTAATAATGCAACAAATATAATACTATTAATTTCAAACTTTAAAATGAAAACAAAATAAATATCTGCTAGTTATATCAATGCAAATTATTCATCAAATTGTACACTGTAGAAATGACAATAGATTTTACAGTAAAAAAACAAAATTGGCAGCTCAATTGCCAGGATTTTACAGTAAAAAACACTATAGTGCCGTTTTTCTGTAAAAAAATATGCTGTAAAAAAGTTGTGGCGACTCAGCTGCAAGTTTTGGGGTTTTTCTACTGAAAAATCTATATTTTTTACAATGTGTATACAAATATAATCAAATGCATAGCAATTAATTTAATATCTAGTGAATTCTTACACATTTATATTCACACATTATGTAGGGTTACAAGCGGCCCTCTTAGGGCATCCATAACTACGATGTGGCCCTCAGTGTGACCGTGTTCCACACCCCTGATCTAGGCTACCGGTAATTACAAAATAAATACCAAAAAGATTCTGCAAAAAAAGAGACTCATGATTTTTGTATACATTACGCAGTGCTAAAATAAATACATTTCTAAATAATTATGTTTCCTAAATAAATTGTCAATAAAATTTGAGTGCAAATGAGTGTAGGTTCATAGGCAACACTAAATCGGCCCTGCAATGAAGTGGCGACTTGTCCAGAGTGTACGCCGCCTTCTGTCCAAGTGCAGCTGGGATAGGCTCCAGCACTCCAGTCAGTGACCCCGATAGGGCCATCCAAAACGTTGGAAAATAGATGGATGAAAATGCAGCTTCACCGCTTAATTGTTGTGCTTAACCTCTTAAGGCCCAAGCTGTTTGTTTACATGCTTTTTTTTTAATTTCTCTTTGCCATTTGGGCTTATTGGACCCTATATAGAATAAAAACTAAGAATCATCTTTTGAGTTGATGTACTTAGTCCATAAGTACACAAACGGGTACTTCATGTTTAGTGACATGCTAATTCTTATTTTTTCACTTTTTTTCCCCAAATTCCATTGTATGTTATACTCTTCTGACACCACCAGATGGCAGTATAAGTGTCCACATAAGCGGCCATAAGACCCCAATTCAGTAGTGTGCACAATCTTGGGTATAAGAGCTAAAAGGTGCTGTCCACACATGTGGCCACTAAGCCTTTAGAGGTTTTTAAGGAACGTATGTATGACTTCAGTTCGGTTGACATTGGCATTACTGCCACAAGTGATGGAAAAGTGTATTACAACCGAGTCCATGCAGACAACAGCTGAAAAAAAAATTCTAGCGGTCCTTTAGGGGGCGCTCATGGCCGAACAATGGTTAAGAATCACTGATAAAACATTTGCGCAGACTCACTTGTTTCCAGCCATAGAAGTGCATGCTGGTCAGTTTGCCATAGTTGGGCTCAGCTATATGGATGTTCAGGGACTGACTCTGGTCAATGAAGGCACCTCGGTCTGCGGCCATCTTGAGCACCATCTTCTGGGAGATCTCCCATATGGTTTTGTAAAGCTCCTTCAGGTCATCTGGGATCTCAGCAATGTCCTGTAGGAGGGGCGATTACAAATCATGGATGAAGCCAGAAACCAATTGAATTATCCACTCTCTGCTTTTGATGGTACTCAAAAGTACCACCTCAGAAATTACTTGGCTCTTCAAGTGCCACCATAACAACCAACATTACAATATAGTAGCATAGTAGGCACAAATAGCCATTAAAAACAAGGCAGAGGTTTGATTTAACACGTATGTTGGCCACATTACACAGTTTAAACATTCAGACTGTGGTTGAATATTGAATTAAGTGATTATTTTTGGCATACCACAGTTTGAGAAGGACTGGTATACGGTCTTAAACATGCTGCACTGACCTGGATTGATCCGTTGTGCGCAATGAGCTGGTTCTTCATGTCCTCATTCCACAGCCCTCGCTCAGTGAGGTCTTTGAGCAGGTGAGGGTTGACGATCTGGAACTCCCCAGAGAGGACTCTGCGGGTGTAGATGTTGCTGGTGTAAGGCTCAATGGACTCGTTGTTGCCCAAGATCTGGGCGGTGGAGGCCGTGGGCATGGGCGCCAGCAGCAGGCTGTTCCTCACGCCGTGTTGGGCGATTTTTTCCTTGAGTATCTTCCAGTCCCACAGGTCGGTGGGCGTCTTGTCCCACATGTCGTATTGCAGCACACCCTTGCTGACAGGCGAGCCCGCGTACGTCTCGTAGGGCCCGTGCTCGGCGGCGAGCTCGCAGCTGGCCTCCAAGGCGGCGTAATAGATGGTCTCGAAAATGCGGCAGTTGAGCAGCTGAGCTTCCGGGCTTTCGAAGGGATGACGCATGAGGATGAAGGCGTCTGCCAGACCTTGGACGCCGATCCCGATGGGCCTGTGACGCATGTTGGACTTCTCTGCTTCAGGAACCGGGTAGAAGTTGATGTCGATGATCTTGTTCAAGTTCTTCACGATGACTTTGGTGACAGCCGCCAGCTTCTTAAAGTCGTATGTGCGCTCTGGGGTGACGTACATGTTGAGGGCGATTGAGGCCAGGTTGCACACGGCCACCTCGTCCTGGCTGGTATACTCCACAATCTCCGTGCAAAGGTTACTGCACTTGATGGTTCCCAAGTTCTGCTGGTTGCTCTTCTTGTTGCAAGCATCCTTGTAGAGCATGTACGGCGTTCCCGTTTCCGTCTGCGACTCAATGATGGCGTACCACAGCTGCTGAGCCTTGATCACCCGCTTCACCCGGCCCTCCTTCTCGTATTTGGTGTAGAGCGCCTCAAAGTCCTCGCCCCAGCACTCGTCCAGGCCGGGACACTCGCTGGGACACATGAGGGACCAGTCTTGGTTGCTCTCCACTCTCTTCATGAAGAGGTCTGGAATCCAGAGGCCGTAAAAAAGATCTCTGGCTCTTTGTTCCTCCTTGCCGGTGTTCTTCTTCAGCTCCAGGAAGTCAAAGACGTCAAAGTGCCACGGCTCCAGGTACATGGCGAAGGCTCCGGGCCTCTTGTTGCCACCCTGGTCCACGTAGCGCGCCGTGTTGTTGTAGACCCTCAGCATAGGAACCAAGCCGTTGGAGTTGCCGTTGGTACCAGCAATGTAGCTCCCCGTAGAGCGGATGCAGCTGACCGCCACGCCGATGCCACCCGCCGACTTGGAGATGAGGGCGCACTGCTTGAGCGTGTCGTAGATGCCCTCGATGCTGTCGCCCTGCATGGCCAGCAGGAAGCAGCTGGACAGCTGAGGTCTGTTGGTGCCCGCGTTGAAGAGCGTGGGCGACGCGTGCGTGAACCACTTCTCCGACAGCAGGTTGTAGGTCTCGATGGCGGCGTCGATGTCCGTGCGGTGGATGCCGACCGCCACCCTCATGAGCATGTGCTGCGGTCTTTCGGCCACCTTGCCAGTGATCTTGAGCAAGTAGGAGCGTTCCAGCGTCTTGAAGCCAAAGAAGTTGTAAGAGAAGTCACGGTCGTAGATGATAGCGGAGTTAAGGCGGTCTTTGTTCTCCAGGACCAGGTCCAGAGTTTCCTTGGAGATCATGGGGGAGTGGCGCCTATTCAGAGGGTTGACGTAGGTGTACAGATCCTCCATCACCTCGCTGAAGACTTTCTTGGTCTCCTTGTGGAGGTTGGACACGGCAATGCGCGCGGCGAGGATGGCGTAGTCGGGGTGCTTGGTGGTGAGCGTGGCGGCGATCTCTGCGGCCAGCGTGTCCAACTCCACCGTGGTGACGCCGTTGTACAAACCCTGAATCACCTTCATGGTGATCTGGGCTGGATCCA
Organism: Nerophis lumbriciformis; assembly: GCF_033978685.3. Taxonomy (NCBI): domain Eukaryota; kingdom Metazoa; phylum Chordata; class Actinopteri; order Syngnathiformes; family Syngnathidae; genus Nerophis; species Nerophis lumbriciformis. The sequence goes on along the minus strand of NC_084564.2, from coordinate 29,989,200 downwards.
CAAAGTCAGAGTTGAGGCCGTAGCAAAGCTTTTGGATGCGGGAGGTGATCTTGTCAAACATGACGCGCTCCTGGCGTCCATCTGAGGGGTGGGGGAAAAAAGACACCACTCCCAAGTTTAAATAGAATATTCTGATGAACTGCATTTTTACGGAAATAGCACGGTTATAATACATCGAGATTGTTGTGAAAAATAGATGGACAGTGGCCTCGTCACTCGTGTTTTTGCAAACGTCTGCAGCTAATGCAACAAAAACACACTAACTTACTCTTTTTTTTGTTTGTTTATTACAAAGCTGACCTTGCTTAACATGGCATGCAAAAGATTTTTAAGCATCGGCATGTCAGGCATCTGGAGCATGCCAGTTATGACTGATATATAGCGGTGTACATATTTCCAGAACCAAAATCATTAACGTTGATTGGGTGATTGCAGAATATTTTGCAGTCCAAAGAAAACCAAAAGTAGATTTCTTTTTTTGCAACAGCCTAATGAGCAGGACAGTTCATAATAGAGATTTCTTAATGAAGTTTCATTTAAAAGCCGATGACAACAAAGAGCCACTGAACAGGAGTACTTATTATTTATTTATTATTTATTAGCCTTTATTTAACCAGGTAAAATCCCATTGAGATCAAAGATCTCTTTTCCAAGGGAGACCTGGCCAAGAGGGCAGCAGCAAGGTTACATTAAAAACAGTAAACAAATACATAAAACATCCCATTTACAACATTAAAACTTGCTCACATGACACATGTGCATACAGACAAGGTAGACTGCAGTCCTTTCACAGAAGTTTTAAACTCATTCAACGTAACTAGGGTTTGAAGTTTGATATTCGATTGTAGGTTATTCCATGCCTTCGGTGCTGAAAACCTAAATGCTTTCTTGCCCAGTTCAGTTCTTACTTTGGGGACGACAAATTGCAGAACATTCATTGAACGAAGATTGGGACTTCCTTGTTTCTTTGTTAAAAGATAAGATGGAGTGATGGAGTACACTTCATACTTCGATTAGTCGGCTAATTGCAAAGCAAGTTAGTTGCAGCACTATGCACAAACAAGGCGTAGATACAAAAGTGAGAAATGTATGTATCTAGAAAGAACTTTTGACTGTTTATAGGCATTTTTCATACAATAGTGAAGTGCAGGTGTGCCTAATGTGGTAACTTTTATTTTGTTTGAGACTATTAGCCTACACTTTTGGTATACACACACAAAAACAACTAAGCCTTAAACATGACAGTGACAGAGAGGCAGGGCCTCACGTGTCATCATGGAAAGAAAAAAAATTAATTAAATTGTTGTGTATCCAGTGATTATACTATAAAGTTATTTTCCATTTAACTTCACCAGTTTTAGATTATTTTTATTCAAAATCGCTGAATTTTCACATTTGTCGTTCAAATACTGAGAAGAGACTTGCGGTGAGTTAGCAGCCAGTTGAGCCTCTCCATGGATTGCGCAATGACTCGGCTAACTGCTGGCCTGCTGTGCAGTGAGACTGTATTGCTATATAAATTATATTATACATTTCCATAGTTTAGTTAGCTGAGGTATATAATGTACAGTGTATTTTGTTAACAACTGTATGTGTGTAACGTATTTCTCGTGCTGAGCAATCATAAAACGGCTGCGAAGACGCACTGGGTGAGGCACGCAGTTCTTCCGCCTCATGGTGGTCCAGGGCGCTAGTGATCCCAGGGATCATTCTTGCGTCTACTCAGCTGCAGAATAAGTGACAACAAGCTAGCAGTACTCTGACTCGCCACACTGGGAGAAGTGCGAGCAGACACATGTCTCTCCAGCGGAAGCCAACTGTATTTATAACAAACATGGCATTTTTATTAGAGTAAACCAGCGTTTGTGGGTGTGTTTTGTCAGATGCAAAAATATTGTTTAATTGCTTGCAATAACATTAAATCAAGTGAATGTGTCTGCCAATATGGAGGATTATATACTGCATCTAAGATTAAATACTTCTCTAAACTGGACTTTAAGACAAAATTAATGTGATCATACAAAGTAGGTTTTCATGGTGGATAGCTATTGCTGCTTCAGATACAAATACAGAAAGGTAAGATACTTGATTTATTTTTGTTAAAACCAAATGGGACCAAAAAGTATTTAATAACAACTTTATCAAATACTTTTTGGACCCATTTATCATATCATAACATCATTATGATAATGTTTATATGAAAGCAAATAAATCCCTTCTTTTTATTGATATTCTAAAGCGCAACCTAATGATTAGAGCTACACATGTGAATTTAAGTATAAAAAAAACTCCAAAAGTATCTTTGCCTCACCTGGTGTACAGTTCACCGCACGTCACTGAAACATGAGATATACTTATGGATCGATAGGATATACAATGACTTAGGAATCTTATTAAATGACAACCAGTGACTTGTGCATGTAAAATAGGATTGCATAACAAAATAAAAGGTGGTGGTTAAAAACTCAAATTGAATCGGGATTTACCACAACAATAATACTTTTAGCAAGGTACTCTTTGTCCATGAATGTTTTTTAAGTGTTTAAAGTTTTTTTGTAGTGATGTACTCTTTGTCCATGAATCTTTTTGGATGACCGAGTTGGCGCCAACGACAGACTAGAAACCGGAAGCAGCCAAATGATACATAACGACACAAAAAATCAACATCTAGGAGGTTTCAGGCAATGCTGTTTATACGCATTTACAACTAAAGATACTAATCAGCGGTACACAATGAAGCTGATTAACAGTTAAAAGCTGTTTGTGTGCACAGATTAAGCTCGAATGGCTCACCTCTCTTAACCACATGCATGTCGGGACTGTTTAACGTAGTTTGTCCTCTGGGAAGCCGCGGCAGCTACAACAAGGAACTCTCCACGGCGTCAAAATGCACAGTTCAGACACACACAAAAAAAAGCTCGACTACTGCGCGCCAAATCTGCCCTCAAAAACCCGCTAACGGTGGTTTTGTAGGAAAAGCTGGACCGCGAAGGCGTCGGCAAAGCGGCAGTTTGACCAATCAGCAAATAGAGAAGGCGGGTCTTGACTGTAGGAGCCAATAAAAACAAAGTCGGATCGCTTCCGGTGTGTTTTCCAAACGAAATTGTGGCGGGACTCCAAAGAAGTAGGTCAAATATAACAAATAAAGTGGTTGCCTCGTATCATATCAAACATGTTTCTTGAATCAGTAAAAATACTCCCGAGTACATGAAATATGGAGTCCTTAATACGTAGTGCGTGTATTAATCGGGGTCACGGGGGACCTATCCCAGCTGTACTCGGGGGGAGTAGTCGCCACTTTATCGTAGGGTCAACATTCACACTTTCAGGCTTAATACTTTTAAATTAACAATAAAATATTGGAGTTTGATTAAAAGTACAAATGCCCTTCAATTGATATCCTTGTTTAAAACATTAAAATTATTTAGATAGCCCTTTTTGTCTTTTTTATTTTATTTTTTTTCATATTTTTTATATTATTACTTTCTCTGTATTTGATTTTGTTGTTGTTGAAAATGTATGTTTGTTGGTCAATTAAAAAAAGTATATATATATTCCAACGCTAGAACCGGAAGTTGCTATTTAAAACAACAACAAAAATAAGGCTGCGGGATGGCTTTGTAGCTACTTCCGGTCCCTGTGTCGGGAAATAAAACAAGTTGATCTGTGATTTTTTTTTTAAACGAAATTCCAACTATTATTTGTCATGTTCGTGTTTGAAGGATGAGGCCGTTTTGATAGCAAGTAACTTAGTTTTAATAACTCGCGTTCTCAACAACATACATGTGTCTCCATGCAGTCTTGCTCTACCACATTATGTGGCACAGTTAGATCCACTATGGACTGGACTCTCACAATATTATGTTAGATCCACTATGGACTGGACTCTCACACTATTATGCTAGATCCACTATGGACTGGACTCTCACAATATTATGCTAGATCCACTATGGACTGGACTCTCACACTATTATGTTAGATCCACTATGGACTGGACTCTCACACTATTATGTTAGATCCACTATGGACTGGACTGTCACACTATTATGTTAAATCCACTATGGACTGGACTCTCACACTACTATGTTAGATCATGGGTGTCAAACTCAATATTCTAATTTTCTGAGACAGTCCTGTAAGCATACTTGCCAACCTTGAGACCTCTGAATTCGGGAGATGGTTGATTGATGAAGAATGTAGCAAGGCTCTAATGGGATATCTTAAGATCACAGGTTTAATACTTAAAGTATAGTTTGTTTGTTTTTCTCTCCCCTTTTGTTGTGTGTGGTTTTGTAAACATATTTGATATGTATATCAGTGTTTTCCAACCTTTTTTAAGCCAAGGCACATTTTTTTCATTGAATAAAATATCAATCCCATCCTCGTCGCCATTGTTGTGTGCCAAACTTGTCACTTATTAGTTCACTTATTAGCAACCTAAGCTTAAAAATACACCAAAAGAAAGTGTATTGTCTTGTTCTGCCTTTTATTCCCGCTCTTACTTTTTCCACTTCCGGGTGTCCGACACACAACACATGTCTTCATATCCTGTGTCCCCCGCCCTTAAGTTCCCCTTACAATGGTTCCGGTATTGTCCTGTGACCTGAGTAACCAATACATGACAGACACCACCAGCAGAAAATGTTAAAAACGAAACTCAATAGCCTATAATACACCGGTGTTCCGCGGGAAATGATGCAATTTCACCTAATTGGTCGGAAAAATATTTTTTGCAAACCAATAATTATAACCCGCAAGCAATGTGCCGCTGTGCTGCCTGGAAATCAGCAGAATAACCATGTAATACTCTTCTCTAGGGAGGCGTTCGGGTGGTGTTTAGGGCACGTCCGACCGGTAGGAGGCCGCGGGGAAGACCCAGGACACGTTGGGAAGACGATGTCTCCCGGCTGGCCTGGGAACGCCTCGGGGTCCCACAGGAAGAGCTGGACGAAGTGGCTGGGGAGAGGGAAGTCTGGGCTTCCCTGCTTAGGCTGCTGCCCCCGCGACCCGACCTCGGATAAGCGGAAGAAGATGGATGGATGGATGGATACTCTTCTCTACCAATAGGTGGCAGCAGGTAGCTAATTGCTTTGTAAGCCTACTTTAAGACAAGAGCATGAATGATGGTTATGGTTTGAAGTAGGGATGTCCGATAATGGCTTTTTGCCGATATCTGATATTCCAATATCGTCCAACTCTTTAATTATACCGATACCGATATCAACCAATACCGATATCAACCGATATATATACAGTCGTGGAATTAAAACATTATTAATAACAATGTGTTAATTCCACGACTGTATATATCGGTTGATGTCCGATATTATCGGCCGATAAATGCTTTAAAATGCAATATTGGAAATTATCGGTATCGGGTTTTTTATTATCGATATCGTTGTTGTTTTTTGTTGTTTTTTTAAATCAACATAAAAAACACAAGATACACTTACAATGAGTGCACCATCCCAAAAAACCTCCCTCCCCCATTTACACTCATTCACACAAAAGGGTTGTTTCTTTCTGTTATTAATATTGTGGTTCCTACATTATATATCAATATATATCAATACAGTCTGCAAGGGATACAGTCCGTAAGCACACATGATTGTGCGTGCTGCTGGTCCACTAATAGTACTAACCTTTAACAGTTAATTTTACTCAGTTTCATTAATTACTAGTTTCTATGTAACTGTTTTTATATTGTTTTACTTTCTTTTTTATTCAAGAAAATGTTTTTAATTGATTTACCTTATTTTATTGTATAATTTTTTTTAAAAAGGACCTTATCTTCACCATACCTGGTTGTCCAAATTAGGCATAATAATGTGTTAATTCCACGACTGTATATATCAGTATCGGTTGATATTGGTATCGGTAATTAAAGAGTTGGACAATATCGGAATATCGGATATCGGCAAAAAGCCATTATCGGACATCCCTAATTATTATGCCTAATTTGGACAACCAGGTATGGTGAAGATAAGGTCCTTTTTTTTTTAAATTAATAAAATAAAATAAGATAAATAAATTAAAAACATTTTCTTCAATAAAAAAAGAAAGTAAAACAATATAAAAACAGTTACATAAAAACTAGTAATTAATGAAAATGAGTAAAATTAACTGTTAAAGGTTAGTACTATTAGTGGACCAGCAGCACGCACAATCATGTGTGCTTATGGACTGTATCCCTTGCAGACTGTATTGATATATATTGATACTTCCGTTTATCTCGAAAATCCTCGAAAAAATTGTCGCACAGCAGCTTAATGAACACTTAGTGTCTAACAATCTCTGTGAACCTTTTCAATCCGGTTTCAGGGCAAATCACTCTACGGAGACAGCCCTCGCAAAAATGACTAATGATCTACTGCTAACGATGGATTCTGATGCGTCATCTATGTTGCTGCTTCTTGATCTTAGCGCTGCTTTTGATACCGTCGATCATAACATTTTATTAGAGCGTCTCAAAACACGTATTGGTATGTCAGACTTAGCTTTGTCGTGGTTTAACTCTTATCTTACTGACAGGATGCAATGCGTCTCCCATAATAATGTGACCTCGGACTATGTTAAGGTAACGTGTGGAGTTCCTCAGGGTTCGGTTCTTGGCCCTGCACTCTTTAGTAATTACATGCTGCCGCTAGGCGACATCATACGCAAATACGGTGTTAGCTTTCATTGTTATGCTGATGACACCCAACTCTACATGCCCCTAAAGCTGACCAACACGCCGGATTGTAGTCAGCTGGAGGCGTGTCTTAATGAAATTAAACAATGGATGTCCGCTAACTTCTTGCAACTCAACACTAAGAAAACGGAAATGCTGATTATTGGTCCTGCTAAACAGCGACATTTATTTGATAATACCACCTTAACATTTGACAACCAAACAATTACACAAAGCGACTCGGTAAAGAATCTGGGTATTATCTTTGACCCAACTCTCTCGTTTGAGTCACACATTAAGAGTGTTACTAAAACGGCCTTCTTTCATCTCCGTAATATCGCTAAAATTCGTTCCATTTTGTCCACTAGCGACGCTGAGATCATTATTCATGCGTTCGTTACGTCTCGTCTCGATTACTGTAACGTATTATTTTCGGGTCTCCCTATGTCTAGCATTAAAAGATTACAATTGGTACAAAATGCGGCTGCTAGACTTTTGACAAGAACAAGAAAGTTTGATCATATTACGCCTATACTGGCTCACCTGCACTGGCTTCCTGTGCACTTAAGATGCGACTTTAAGGTTTTACTACTTACGTATAAAATACTACACGGTCTAGCTCCGTCCTATCTTGTCGATTGCATTGTACCATATGTCCCGGCAAGAAATCTGCGTTCAAAGAACTCCGGCTTATTAGTGATTCCCAGAGCCCAAAAAAAGTCTGCGGGCTATAGAGCGTTTTCTATTCGGGCTCCAGTACTATGGAATGCCCTCCCGGTAACAATTAGAGATGCTACCTCAGTAGAAGCATTTAAGTCCCATCTTAAAACTCATTTGTATACTCTAGCCTTTGAATAGCCCCCTTTTTTTAGACCAGTTGATCTGCCGTTTCTTTTCTTTTCTCCTCTGCTCCCCCCTATCCCTTGTGGAGGGGGAGACACTCAGGTCCGGTGGCCATGGATGGGGTGCTGGCTGTCGGGACCCGGAGTGGACCGCTCGCCTGTGTATCGGTTGGGAACATCTCTGCGCTGCTGACCCGTCTCCGCTCGGGATGGTTTCCTGCTGACCCCACTGTGGACTGGACTCTTACTGTTATGCTGTATCCACTATGGACTGTACTCTTACAATATTATGTTAGACCCACTCGACATCCATTGCATTCGGTCTCCCTAGAGGGGGGGGTTACCCACATATGCGGTCCTCTCCAAGGTTTCTCATAGTCATTCACATCGACGTCCCACTGGGGTGAGTTTTTCCTTGCCCGTATGTGGGCTTTGTACCGAGGATGTCGTTGTGGCTTGTGCAGCCCTTTGAGACACTTGTGATTTAGGGCTATATAAATAAAGATTGATTGATTGATTGATTGATATTAATAACAGAAATAAACAACCCTTTTGTGTGAATGAGTGTAAATGGGGGAGGGAGTTTTTTTGGGGGTTTGTGCACTAATTGTAAGTGTATCTTGTGTTTTTATGTTGATTTAATAAAGAAATAAAAAATAAAAAAACGATACTGATCATTTCCGATATTACATTTTAACGCATTTATCGGCCGATAATATCGGCCACATCTCTAGTTTGAAGTCATATTGAACAATTACGCCAGGTATTTGGTGATAACGACTTTATATGGTCAATATAGGCTATTGAGTTTCGTTTTTAACATTTTCTGCTGGTGGTGTCTGTCATGTATTGGTTACTCGGGTCACAGGACAATACCGGAACCATTGTAAGGGGAACTTAAGGGCGGGGGACACAGGATATGATGATATGTGTTGTGTGTCGGACACCCGGAAGTGTAAAAAGTAAGAGCGGGAATAAAAGGCAGGAAAAGACAATACGAATGTAAGTTTCTGTTTTTTGTGCCTTTAAAAAAGAATTACAACTCTATGTTAAAACACTCTTTATCTCTAACAACCAAAAAGCTGTGAAAACGATGATGCTGCGTTCCAAATTGAAATTATTTACTTAACTTGAGTGAGCCTATGACTTTGCACTTTGTTACATATATATATATTTTGCATTCTATTTCAGTTACTTTATTGAGTTTACCTGGCGCTGTTTTGTACTGTTTTTGTTTTGGTTTTTTTACTTAATTTGATTATTATTATTTCTCAACTGTTTGTAAATGTTGCAATTTATAAATAAAGGTTTATTTTAAAACAACAACAACAACAAGCAAGTCAGAGTTTTTTTTTGTGTGCCTTTAAAAAAGAATTAGAACTCTACATTAAAACACCCTCTACCTCTAACAACTAAAAAGCTGCAAAAACGATGATGCTGTGTTCCAAATTGAAATTATTTACTGAAATTGAGTGACCCTATGGCTTTGCACTTTGTTTGTTATATATATTATTTTAAGATTTAGTTCCTCCCATTCCTGTTGGAACATTGGGCGACGAGTCCCCTCCATTTGTTCCGGTCACTGGCGACCCTCCTTGCTCCATGCCAGCTGACTCCCATCTCTCTCAGGTCTTCCTTGGCTGTTTGTCTCCACGTCTTCATTGGCCGTCCTCTCTTCCTCTTTCCCCCTTCTGGCACCCAGTCCATTGCCACACTTGCCGGTCTCTCTCTTGGCAGTCGGAGTACGTGTCCAGCCATTATCCTTCTCATGTCAGAGACTATGTCAGACAATGGTGCTACCCCTGCCCTTCTCATCACCTCTTCATTGGTGATGTGGTCTCTCCATGAGATCCTCAAGATGTATCTGAGGCACCGTCGGTGGAAGACATCCAGCTTGTTAGTAATGCTTGATGTCTTCATCCACGTCTCACAGGCATAAGTCACTGTAGGGATGACCACTGACATATAGAGGTGCAGCTTTGTGGACGTACTGATAGATTTTGATGAGCAGATGTTCCGGAGGCGTTGGAAGACTCCTGCAGCTTTTCCTACAATCCTGTAGAGTGTTTTAGTGTTGTTTTTCTCTGCTGCCTCTTGTGCTTCTTTTGCTTTCTCCTCCAGCCACCTCCGTTTGTCTTTCCTGCAGCTTTTTTTTTACTTCCCGGTCCAGGCGTCTGTACTCCTCGTCTTACATCCTCCAGCATCGGAGCCTCCTCTTCTGTTCTCTTTCCATCTTTGCCATCTTCCTTTCGTCAATCAATTTCCAGGTCTTTTACGTTACCCATCTCTCCTTGTTGGTGCCCCTTCTTCTGCCTAAAACTGTTTCCGCAGTCTCAGTGATGGCACGGGAGAACAGACTCCACTGCTCCTCAATGGAAGGATGTGGTGGTACCTCAAGCTTCTTCCTCAACTCCTCACGGTAGCTTCTCGACAGGTTGGTGTTCTTAAGCTTTTCCACTGCGTAGGGTCTCTTGAGCTGCATTTTTTGCACCTTTTGTCAGCTTCAACCTGATTTTACCCACCACAAGAAAGTGATCCGAGCCTACATCTGCACCCCTGTGTGCACGAATGTCTAGCAGTGACAAACGCCATCTTGTGTTTATGCATATGTGGTCCAGCTCATTTTGGGTTCCGATCCCCAGGTGAAACCCATGTCATCTTATGGATCTTTTTGTGCTTGAAAAACGTCTTGCCAATGCTGAGGCCGTTGGTGCTGGCTAGCATCAACAGTCTCTCCCCGTTGTCATTGGTAGAGCTTGCAGACCCGTGTCTGGCCTCTATCCCGAAACCTGCCTGGCATGGTTAAACCTGCCAGGGGTGTGATCCCCCGCCGGTATAGCTTTCAAGGGTCATTGAGACACCCAAGACTCTCCACAAAGGCAAGGTACCAGCACAGGGAGAATGTTATTTATATATATATATATATGTATATATATATATATATATATATATATATATATATATATATATATATATATATATATATATATATATATATATATATATATATACATATATATATATGTATGTATACATATATACATATACATATTCTATTTTAGTTACTTTTAATTTACAACCCCCTGGAGCTGTTTTGTACTGTTTTTGATTATTATTTGCAGTGACGTGCAGTCACTAGAGGCAGGTGAGGCGGGGCCTCACCTGCCATCATGGAAAGAAAAAAAATGTAAAAAGAAAACATTTTTTTTAATTGTTATATGTATCCAGTGATTATACTATAAAGTTATTTTCCATTTAACTTCACCAGTTTTAGATTATTTTTATTCAAAATCGCTGAATTTTCACATTTGCCGTTCAAATACTGAGAAGAGACGGTGCGGTGAACAGCAGCCAGTTGAGGCACGTCACTCAGTGCCGCAACATGGATTGCGCAATGACTCGGATAACTGCTGGCCTGCTGTGCAGTGAGACTGTATTGCTATATGAACTATATTATACATTTCCATAGTTTAGTTAGCTGAGGTATATAATGTACAGTGTATTGTGTCAACAACTGTATGTGTGTAAAGTATTTCTTGTGCTGAGCGATCATAAAACGGCTGCAAAAGACGCACTGTGTGAGGCTCGCCTCCTGCACCCCCGCCGTAGAATTGTTATATCAACTAAAGCCCACACTTAAACTTTCCACGTGCAAGATTGAATCTATTTAAAAAAAACATTTCATAAGAAGCCAAAAAGTGCAAAAACAATAATGTTGGTGTTGGAGGAGTTGTGAATGACTGCAGGGACACAACATTAGATACACCTGCAGACTGCAGGTGTACCTAATTCATAACTCCTCCAACACGAACATTATTGTTTTTGCACTTTTTGGCTTCTTATTAAATAACTTTTGTAACCTATTTTCATGGGCTTTCCTCTTTGTGATGTTAAGTTCCTGTTATGCGCTGTTATATAGTATATGCCTTGAGCTCTTATTTTGAAGGCGCTAAGAGCGGAAGTGATGTCACATTGCGGAGGTTTTTGAAAGAAGGTAAATAAAGTGGTCCTCGTGTAAACTGGAGCCTCCGTGTTTGTTATTTTGTAGTTTCATACAGTATAGGCGACATTTATAAACCCTCGGTTACACTTTTTTTAAATAGATTCAATCTTGCACGTGGAAAGTTTAAGTGAGGGCTTTAGTTGCGGCGCATGGACTTAATTTCTAAGTAAAGGTAAGACCATAAT
>NC_084564.2:29877500-29972500 GCF_033978685.3 Nerophis lumbriciformis | reverse complement strand
TGCTTGAAATAAGAAATTATTACTTTAAAAAAGTAGTTTTATACTTGTGAGTGTTGATGACACAGCTTTGCAACAGTTGCTATTCTAGTTTTGAGCATGTTTCACTCAATATAGGTCATAAAATCTCAGCAACAAACTGTGATATCTTACTGAGATCATTTAGGACCAAAACCCTTAAAACAAGTAAAACACTCTAATATAAAACCTGCTTAGTGAGAATAATTATCTTATCAAAGAGAAAATAAGCAAATATCACCCTTATTTCAGATATTTAGATTTCAGTTTTTGCAGTGTGATGTTACACTTACCTGTTGCGGTTAATAGTATATATACTTTATTTGTCGTTATTTATATTTTCTAAAGAAATGATGTGATAATGTTCATCAGTCAACTCATTGGTGTTCATTGTCAATCTATCAAGATAAAAAAATCATATCAAATCAAATTACAGTATGTTATTTATGTAGTTTGATCATTTTCCTCGACTGTTTACGACATCCAGTGGACACATTTAAAACGGCTGTTTCTTTCCTTAAAAATTTCAGGTACATTTTTAGACTTAGCAAACTCATCCCGCGGGCCGGATAAAACCTGTTCCACGGGCCTGATCCGTCCCTCGGGCTGTACGTTTGACTCCCCTGCCCTAGTCAAAAGATCCTCTCTTACGTCTATATGACAGGAGAACACTGCTGTTTTAAAATAGGATAGGGTAGACTTTAATTATCCCACAACGGGGAAATTATGTGGTTGCAGTTCAGATTCAAAAAGTACTGAAATAAAAGGTAAGACATGAAAACAAAGAGGGAAACATTAAAGATCACAAAGGACACAGACAGTAAAGAACACATACCTGATGTAACCAGCTGCCATTTCAGTGGAGCCATTTCTACATACAGCAATGAAAATCAATGCTTGCACCATCCATAGACACGAAACAAAAAGAAAAATAATTGGTAAATGGTCTTTATTTATATAGCGCTTTACTATACCTGCACAATAGCAAAAGCCCTACATCACATTCACACACACGTTCACACACTGATGGCAGAAGCTGCCCGAACCAAAAGGCAAAAAGCATGGAAATAGGAGGGTGAAGAGCACTGAGCTCGTGCAATCAGCCGAATCTACGACAAAAACAGTGATCAAAAATCATGTGTCACGCTAATAATTTATATACAGTCGCGGTCAAAAGTGTACATACACTTGTAAAGAACATAATGTCATGGCTGTCTTGAGTTTCCAATCATTTCTACAACTCTTATTTGTTTGTGATAGAGTGATTGGAGCACATACTTGTTGTGCACAAAAAACATTCATGAAGTTTGCTTCTTTTATGAATTTATTATGGGTCTACTGAAAATGTGAGCAAATCAGCTGGGTCAAAAGTATACATACAGCAATGTTAATATTTGCTTACATGTCCCTTGGCAAGTTTCACTGCAATAAGGCACTTTTGGTAGCCATCCACAAGCTTTTGCTTGAATTTTTGACCACTCCTCTTGACAAAATTGGTGTAATTCAGCTAAATTTGTTGGTTTTCTGACATGGACTTGTTTCTTCAGCATTGTCCACACGTTTAAGTAAGGACTTTCGGAAGGCCATTCTAAAACCTTCATTCTAGCCTGATTTAGCCATTCCTTTACCACTTTTGACGTGCGTTTGGGGTCATTGTCCTGTTGGAACACCCAACTGTGCCCAAGACCCAACCTCCGGGCTGATAGTTTTAGGTTGTACTGAAGAATTTGGAGGTAATCCTCCTTTTTCATTGTCCCATTTACTCTCTGTAAAGCACCAGTTCCATTGACAGCAAAACAGGCCCAGAGCATAATACTACCACCACCATGCTTTGGTGTTCCTGGGATTAAAGGCCTCACCTTTTCTCCTCCAAACACATTGCTGGGTATTGTGGCCAAACAGCTCCATTTTTGTTTCATCTGACCACGGAACTTTCCTCCAGAAGGTCTTATCTTTGTCCATGTGATGTCAGATGACCCCAAACACAGGTCAAAAGTGGTAAAGGAATGGCTAAATCAGGCTAGAATAAAGGTTTTAGAATGGCCTTCCAAAAGTCCTGACTTAAACGTGTGGACAATGCTGAAGAAACAAGTCCATGTCAGAAAACCAACACATTTAGCTGAACTACACCAATTTAGTCAAGAGGAGTGGTCAAACATTCAAGCAGAAGCTTGTGGATGGCTACCAAAAGCGCCTTATTGCAGTGAAACTTGCCGAGGGACATGTAAGCAAATATTAACATTGCTGTATGTATACTTTTGACCCAGCACATTTGCTCACATTTTCAGTAGACCCATAATAAATTCATAAAAGAAGCAAACTTCATGAATGTTTTTTGTGACCAACAAGTATGTGCTCCAATCACTCTATCACAAACAAATAAGAGTTGTAGAAATTATTGTAAACTCAAGACAGCCATGATATTATGTTCTTTACAAGTGTATGTAAACTTTTGACCGTGACTGTATGTGTATGTATACAGGGCAGAGAATGCACATATTAGTCTGGTCAAAGTTTATCTTACATTGTTGTATATTATATCTATAACTTGTATTATTCTCTCCTCTGCAGCTGTTGCACAAACCCAGTAAGTCTTCTCCAGCTCAAATCCGCCGTTTAGCGTCCCAAGTGGATGGGACTCGTCTGTGGGAGACTCACCTGAAGCCCATCCTGATAGAAAGGCTTCCCGGCACACAAGGCAGCCTGGTTGTACAGCAGGTACACCTCGTTACTAACATAGTCTCCATCGTGCTTGTTTAATCCGCTCTTTTCTTTCAGCACATCACCTCCGCCTTGTCTTCCCTGTCTGCCGGCTGGGACGTCCACTTGGACTCCTTCCAATCGCCGACTCCTCGTGGAAAAGTCACCTTCACTAACATTGTCGCCACCCTGGACCCTTCAGCTCCACGTCGACTGCTGCTGACTTGCCATTACGACTCCAAAGCGCTGCCTGCAGACAGGCGCGCCCCGAAGAGGGTTTTTATTGCGGCGAGTGACTCGGCGGTGCCCTGTGCTATGATCCTGGAACTGGCGACCTCTCTGGATAATCAGCTTAGGTCCGTCAAACAACAGGTCAGTGTAATCATGGTCACACGCGTAAGTATTGTTGTTTATAGACCAGTGGTTCTTAACCTGGGTTCGATCGAACCCTGGGGGTTCGGTGAGTCGGCCTCAGGGGTTTGGCGGAGGTCAAAACACACCCGACTCATCGTGTAAATACAAACTTCTCCCTATCGGCGTATTACGGATACGGCAACAGCTGACTGGTTTGCAGGTGTGTAATTTGTTGTGAGTTTATGCACTGTGTTGGTTTTGTTGTTTGAACAAGGTGATGTTCATGCACGGTTCATTTTATGCACCAGTAAAAAAACATGGTAACACTTTAGTATGGGGAACATATTCACCATTAATTAGTTGCTTATTAACATGCAAATTACCGTATTTATCGGAGTATAAGTCGCACCGGCCGAAAATGCATAATAAAGAAGGAAAAAAACATATGTAAGTCGCACTGGAGTATAAGTCACATTTTTGGGGGAAATTTATTTGATAAAACCCAACACCAAGAAGAGACATTTGAAAGGCAATTTAAAATAAATAAAGAATAGTGAACAACAGACTGAATAAGTGTACGTTATATGAGGCATAAATAACCAACTGAGAACGTGCCTGGTATGTTAAAGTAACATATTATGGTAAGAGTCATTCAAATAACTATAACATATAGAACATGCTATACGTTTACCAAACAATCTGTCACTCCTAATCACTAAATCCCATGAAATCTTATACGTCTAGTCCAGGGGTCGGCAACCCGCGGCTCCGGAGCCGCATGCGGCTCTTTGATCACTCTGATGCGGCTCAGCAGCTCACTTGCTGAACCCCCCAATTTTCCCGTGAGACTTCCGGATTTTAGTGCCTCTCGCAGAAAACTCCCGGGATTAATATTCACCGATTTTCACCCTTATGGCTATAATAAGGGCGTGCCATGATGGTACAACATTTGGCGCCCTCTACAAACTGTATTAACAGCGTGCCAGCCCAACACTTGTTATACAATATACATCTTCTGCTTGCACACGTATGTGACAGCATGCATACTTGGTCAACAGCCACACAGGTTACACTGACGGTGGTCATATAAAACAACTTTAACACTCTTACTAATAATGCGCCACACTTTGAACCAAAACCAAACAAGAATGACAAACACATTTCGGGAGAACATCTGCACCTTAACACAACATAAACACAACAGAACAAACACCCAGAATCCCATGCAGCCCTGACTCTTCCGGGCTACATTATACACCCCTGCTACCACCAAACCCCGCCCCCACCCCAACCCTGCTCCCTCACACATCAACCCCCCCCCCCCCCCCCCCCCCCTGTGGTCGGTTGAGGTGGGGGGGGTTTGGTAGCGGGGGGTGTATAATGTATCCCGGAAGAGTTAGGGCTGCATGGGATTCTGGGTATTTGTCCTGTTGTGTTTATGTTGTGTTACGGTGCAGATGTTCTCCTGAAATTTGTTTGTCATTCTTGTTTGGTGTGGGTTCACAGTGTGGCGCATTATTAGTAAGAGTGTTAAAGTTTTTTTTTTATACCGCCACCGTCAGTGTGACCTGTGTGGTTGTTGACCAAGTATGCCTTGCTGTCACCTACGTGAGCAAGCGGAAGCCCCATACAACGTGTGGCTGATCAGGCACGCTGGCTGTTTAGTGGGTGCTATATGCTCTACCATCACGGCGCGCATGACGCTGAGCCATTCATTTAAAACCCGCGTGCCGCACCAGCTTTCAAATTCCACATAAAGGTGTGTGCAGCGTGTCTGAGACCCCTGGTTTATACAAAGCAAATAAAAAACTTTGTATACAGTGTTATTTCATTTAAAATTTCCAAAAATTTTTGCGGCTCCCATTGTTTTCTATAATTTGTGAAACTGGTCAAAATGGCTCTTTGACTGGTAAAGGTTGCCGACCCCTGGTCTAGTCTCTTACGTGAATGAGCTAAATAATGTTATTTGATATTTTACGGTAATGTGTTAATAATTTCACACATAAGTCGCTCCTGAGTATAAGTCGCACCCCCGGCCAAACTATGAAAAAAACTGCGACTTATAGTCCGAAAAATACGGTAGTAACATATTGGCTCTTAACTAGTCATTATTAAGTACTTATTAATGCCTTATTCGGCATGGCCTTATTATAACCCTAACCCTCTAACCCTGAGCCTAACCAAATAACTCTAAATTAAGTCTTTATTACTTAGAATATGTTCCCCTAGTGTCCAAATAACTCTAAATTAAGTCTTTGTTACTTGTTCCCCATACTAAAGTGTTACCAAAGACATATAAATTTGAAAAAAAACAATATTTTATTTTTGACTAAGGAAGTGTTCGGTGAATGCGCATATGAAACTGGTGGGGTTCGGTACCTCCAACAAGGTTAAGAACCACTGTTACAGACCCTTTTTGTGTGATGTCATACAACTCCCGATTTTGAAGACAGTGGCCATTTTGGATGGGTGAATGCAAGTAAACCGCATTGACATTCAAGTTTAGGATGGCTGGCAAATGGGGGTTCATTGCTATATTGTCGGTTGTTCCAACAAAAGTGGGCGGTGTACAACATCATTCTTTCTACTACCAGCTGTCATCGAGAACCGATGATAGAAAACAGAGAAATTGTCAACAAAAAGGCAAAAAAAGCAAACTCATTCCCCTATGTTAGTGTGTGCTTTAGGGTTGTACGGTATACCGGTATTAGTATAGTACCGCGATACTAATGACTCATTTTCGGTACTATACCCCCTCTGAAATGTTCAGGTACACCACCCAACCCACGCCCCCGTGTCATTATCACTGCAGGATGAGGAATAGCTAAACATGCTTCACTACACACCGTAGCTCACCGGCATCAAAGTGTAAACAAACGGCATTGGTGGATCTACACCTGACATCCACTGTATCATAGTAGTATCTAGTCGATACTACGATGATTACGTCAATATTTTTTGGCATCACAACATCTTCTTTCATTTTTTAAGAATGTATATTATGTTTATAAACTCAGTAAATATGTCCCTGGACCCATGAGGACTTTGAATATGACCAATGTATGATCCTGTAACTACTTGGTATCGGATTGATACCCAAATGTGTGGTATCATCCAAAGCTAATGTAAAGTATCAAAGAAGAGAAGGATAAGTGATTATTACATTTGAACAGAATTGTAGATGGAACATGTTAAAAGAGAAATTAACAGTAAATGAACAAGTAGATTAATAATTTGGCGGCGGTATGGCGTAGTGGGTAGAGCGGCTGTGCCAGAAACCTGAGGGTTGCAGGTTCGCTCCCCGCCTCTTGACATCCAAATCGCTGCCGTTGTGTCCTTGGGCAGGACACTTCACCCTTCTCCCCGGTGCCGCTCACACTGGTGAATTAATGATGAATGAATGATGGGTGGTGGTCGGAGGGGCCGTAGGCGCAAACTGGCAGCCTCGCTTCCGTCAGTCTACCCCAGGGCAGCTGTGGCTACAAATGTAGCTTACCACCACTAGGTGTGAATGAATGATGGGTTCCCACTTCACTGTGAGCGCTTTGAGTATCTAATAATAGAAAAGCTCGATATAAAATGTAATCCATTATTATTATTATTATAATACATGTTCTACAACTTGTCCTTAATAATGTAGACAAAATAATAGGTAGATAGATGACACAATATGTTACTGCATATGTCAGCAGACTAATTAGGAGTCTTTGTTTGTTTACTTACTACTAAAAGACAAGTTGTCTAGTATGTTCACTATTTTCTTTAAGGACTTAACTGCAATCATACTTGCCAACCCTCCCAGATTTTCCGGGAGACTCCCGAAATTCAGCGCCTCTCCCGAAAACCCCCGGGGACAAATTTTCTCCCGAAAATCTCCCGATATTCAGGCGGAGCTGGAGGCCACGCCCCCTCCAGCTCAATGCGGACCTGAGTGACGTGTCGACAGCCTGTTTTCACGTCCGCTTTCCCACAATATAAACAGCGTGCCTGCCCAATCACATTATAACTGTAGAATGATCGAGGGCGAGTTCTTGGTTTCTTATGTGGGTTTATTGTTAGGCAGTTTCATTAACGTCCTCCCAGCGCGGTAACAACACACAACAACAGCAGTCACGTTTTCGTCATAAATTGGAGGTCTCAAGGTTGGCAAGTATGACTGCAATAAAAAGCATATGTTTAATGTACCCAAAGATTTTTTGTTAAAATAAAGCCAATAATGCCATTTTTTGTGGTCCCCTTTGTTCAAAAAAGTACCGAAAAGTATCGAAATAATTTTAGTACCAGTACCGGTACCAAAATATTGGTATCGTTACAACACTAGTGTGCTTTATGCATTTTTTAAATTGTAGGTATATGTTTCTCAAACATAAAGTTGATTATTGTGTTTTATGATGTAGGGGGCATACAAGTCCAGCAAAAATGTGGCATGGTTTATTTTTCTAATGCTGGTAGTAGATTTATTTTTTTATTTTTTTTAAGGCCTATTGCATATATGATGTTCGTGCAGGCATGTTTGATATTAACACAGACAGGAATTCATTTGAATATTTCTAGTAAGCTACCAGTACTAACGGCCTCTAATCCACCATCATTAATGGGAGAAAGTTGTTGATGACATCTGGGTAGGTGACTGACGCCAAGAGTCTGATTTTGTTGCTCCATTATTTTTTTTCTACGGCGTAGAGCTCGATATTGTCAATTACCCCACAATTGTTATCATACCGTTTTCTTGAAAAAACATCTAATCCTCTCCGATAGCTTAACAAAGACTTATTAGCCATAATTTGTCTTTGTCAAATCACGTTTGTCATTGCCATGCAAAATCTACACCCGTCCAGTATGGCTGCCGTTGTGACGAGTGGATGATGTCGCAGTCTATAAGGTGACACATCATGTTAATGCAATTATCTTGTCGTCTCTTCCTGGGCAGAAGCTTCCGTTATCCCTTCAGCTTGTGTTCTTTGATGGGGAAGAGTCCTTTGAAGAATGGACCGCCACTGACTCGCTGTACGGCTCCCGTCACATGGCTGAGCGCATGGCCCGCACGCCTCACTCTGCAGGCAGCACAGACACCATGCTGCAAGCTGTGGTGAGGGCCACACACCCATATCTCTCATTGAAATTGTGCAAAACCCAAAAGCAGTGATGTTGTCACGTTGTGTAAATGGTAAATAAAAACAGAATACAATGATTTGCAAATCCTTTTCAACTTATATTCAATTGAATAGACTGCAAAGATATTTAATGTTCCAACTGAGAAACTTTTTTTTTTTTTTGCAAATAATCATTAACTTAGAATTTAATGGCAGCAACACATTGCAAAAACGTTGTCACAGGTGCATTTTTACCACTGTGGTACATGGCCTTTCCTTTTAACAACACTCAGTAAAGGTTTGGGAACTGAGGAGACACATTTTTGAAGTGGAATTATTTCCCATTCTTGCTTGATGTACAGCTTAAGTTGTTCAACAGTCCGTTTACTAAGAAGCCACGCTGTTGTAACGCATGCAGAATGTGGCTTGATATTGTCTTGCTGAAATAAGCAGGAATGTCCATGAAAAAGACCTTGCTTGGATGGCAACATATGTTGCTCCAAAACCTGTATGTACCTTTCAGCATTAATGGTGCCTTCACAAATGTGATGGCACCATTAATGCCCAAGCCCTGGGCACTAACACACCCCCATACAATCACAGATGCGCGCCTAGAACGGGCCGCATGTTTCTATTCCTCATTGGTCCGGAGGACACAAGGTCCACAGTTTCCAAAAACAATTTGTAATGTGGACTCGTCAGACCACAGAACACTTTTCCGCTTTTCCACTTTTTCCACTGAAGCCGGCGGCGTTTCTGGGTGTTGTTGCTAGATGGCTTTCGCTTTGCATAGTAGAGTTTTAACTTGCACTTACAGATGTAGCGACCAGCTGTAGGTACTGACAGTGGATTTCTGAAGTGTTCCTGAGCCTATGTAGTGATATCCTTTACACACTGATGTCGCTTTTTGATGCAGTACAGCCTGAGGGACCGAAGGTCACCGGCTTAGCTGCTTACGTGCAGTGATTTCTCCAGATTCTCTGAACCCTTTGATGATATTACGGACCGTAGATGGTGAAATTCCTAAATTCCTTGCAATAGCTGGTTGAGAAAGGTTTTTCTTAAACTGTTCAACAATTTGCTCACGCATTTGTTGACAAAGTGGTGACCCTCGCCCCATACTTGTTTGTGAAGGACTGAGCATTTCATGGACTCTACTTTTATACCCAATCATGGCACCCACCTGTTCCCAATTTGCCTGTTCTGCTGTGGGATGTTCCAAATAAGTGTTTGATGAGCATTCCTCAACTTTGTCAGTATTTATTGCCACCTTTCCCAACTTCTTTGTCACGTGTTGCTGGCATCATATTCTAAAGTTAATGATTATTTGCAAAAAAAAATGTTTATCAGTTTGAACATCAAATATGTTGTCTTTGTAGTATATTCAACTGAATATGGGTTGAAAATGATTTACAAATCATTGTATTCCGTTTATATTTACATCTAACACAATTTCCCAACTCATATGGAAACGGGGTTTGTAGAATCATCATACTGCTGTGATTATATGCATCAAGTGTTCATTCAAGGCTAAGGCAAAATATCCAGATATATATCGTGTATCGTGACATGGCCTAAAAATATCGAGATATTAATAAAAGGCCAGATTGCCCAGCCCTAGTACAAGTGTAAGTACAAACTACTACACTTTTAGTACAGGAGAATAATGAACAACAATTCATTGAAGTGATAATCATGTAAACCTACAATACCCAGATGGTGGACAAGGAGACACAGGTTCCCAAGCACGTTCAATCACTTTATTAAGTTGCACTAACAACGTGACGCAGTTCACCTTTCACCCGCCTAGATATTTAAAGGTAAAAAAAAAAGAAAAAAGTACTGCATCAAGTACTAACTATAATTACTATTTAAAAGCATCGTTGTCAACAGCACTTAACAGGTCATACTGTCTTGACTGTTTAGGATCTCTTTGTGCTGCTAGACCTTCTCGGTGGTCCCGATCCGCTGATTGTAAACCACTTCGACAACACGGCACGCTGGTTTGACCGTCTGATCGCTGCAGGTAAGAGTGCAGACAACCGACATGGTGGACAGAAGTGTGATTGGAGAGTAGGTTAATATAATTATTCATTTTTACAGAGAGGCGCCTCCATAGGCAGGGTCTGCTGGCGTCGCACCCTTTGGAGCAGACCTACTTCAGAAAGGACATCTTCTTTGGAGCAGTTCAGGATGACCACATACCGTTCCTCCATAGAGGTGACTGTCATTCTTTACTTCTCCAATTTTCTAAAATCATTGAAAAACTGTTCAATAACAGATTAGAGAGTTTCACAAACAAAAATAGAATACTCGAAGAAAACCATTATGGATATAGAGGTAATGTTTCAACTTCGATGGCTTTAATTAAAATTACAGAAGAAATTACCAATGCCATAGATAATAAAAGATGTGCGGCAGCAGTGTTGATGGATCTAACTAAAGCATTTGACACAATTAATCACAATATTTTAATAAAAAAACTAGAACGGTATGGTAAGTTATTTAACGAACAGGAAACAATACGTAAAGCTAGGCGAACACACGTCTACAACGCTAAATATATCCTGTGGTGTACCTCAGGGATCAATACTAGGACCAAAATTATTCAATCTCTATATAAATGACATTTGTAAAGTTAGAAAAGATTTAAAGTTAGTATTCTTTGCGGATGATACAACAGCGTTTTGGTTCAGGAGAGAACACACAGAAGCTAAAACAAATAATAACAGAAGAAACTAACAAATTGAAAAGAGGGTTTGACAAAAACAGACTATCTTTGAATCTCAGTGAAACTAAAATAATGCTATTTGGTAACGGTAGAAGAGAAAGTCAAACACAAATACAAATAGACGGAATAGACATTGAAAGAGTAAATGAAACCCAATTTCTCGGTATAATGATTGATGATAAATTGAACTGGAAAGCTCATGTAAAAAATATACAACATAAAGTAGCAAGAAACACGTCAATAATGAATAAAGCAAAACATGTTCTAGACCAGAAATCACTTCATATTCTCTACCGCTCACTAGTGTAACATATCTGAGTTATTCTGTAGAAATATGGGGAAATAACTACAAAAGTGCACTTCATTCATTAACGGTGTTACAAAAAACATCAGTTAGAATAATACATAATGTTGGATGTAGAGAACATACAAACACTTTATTTATTGAATCAAAAATACTGAAATTTCACAACATAGTGAATTTGCAAACAGCTAAAATTATACACAAAGCAAACTATAACCTGCTACCCAAGAATATACAACAATTCTTCTCAACAAAAAAGGAGAACTATAATCTTAGAGAAAAATGTAATTTAAAACATTTGTATGCATGTACAACACTTAAGACCTTCAGTATATCAGTATGTGGAATTAAATGATGGAATGGATTAAGCAAAGCAATCAAACACTGTACTAATATGATCCACTTCAAGAAACTCTTCAAACTTAAAGTGTTTACAAAGTACAAACAAGAAGAACCATGATAAACAGTCTGAGTTTATTTCATCCATCCATTCATTTTCAAAATAATCTTACTCATCTCACCATATGAAATATAACTTACTTCACCGAGTATTATTTATTTATTTTATTGTTATTACTTATGGAGTATATTGTGAATAAATTGAGAACAGGAAGTGAACAAAGGTTTTAGCAACTGCTATGTAAAATAAAAGGGGTAGGATTAAATAAAGCTCTGCTTCTTCCTTCCTTTTTGAACATGTTGAGTAGAGAAACTGGAAATTGTGATGTATCATGTTGTATGCTTGCATGTTCCAAATAAACTCATACTCAACTCAGCTCAACTCAACTACATAAGAGTCAATGTGTTAGGGCAGCAGCTATTGATTATTTCATTAATCGAGTAATTTATTGATTCATTTGTTCAATTAATGGAGTCATCAAATAAAACACACTTTCTAGCCTCAATGCGTCTTTTAGGGAAAATAGTTTAAATTAACAAGGATTAGGGATGTCCGATAATGGCTTTTTGCCGATATCCGATATTCCGATATTGTCCAACTCTTTAATTACCGATACCGATATCAACCGATATATGCAGTCGTGGAATTAACACATTATTATGCCTAATTTGGACAACCAGGTATGGTGAAGATAAGGTACTTTTTTTAAAAAAATTATAAAATAAGATAAATAAATTAAAAACATTTTCTTGAATAAAAAATAAAGTAAAACAATATAAAAACAGTTACATAGAAACTAGTAATTAATGAAAATGAGTCAAATTAACTGTTAAAGGTTAGTACTATTAGTGGACCAGCAGCACGCACAATCATGTGTGCTTACGGACTGTATCCCTTGCAGACTGTATTGATATATATTGATACAAGTACAAGTACAACCCATATATAATGTAGGAACCAGAATATTAATAACAGAAAGAAACAACCCTTTTGTGTGAATGAGTGTAGTAAATGGGGGAGGGAGGTTTTTTGGGTTGGTGCACTAAATGTAAGTGTATCTTGTGTTTTTTATGTTGATTTAATAAAAAAAATAAAAAAATAAAAAAAATAATACCGATAATAAAAAAACCCGATACCGATAATTTCCGATATTACATTTTAGCGCATTTATCGGCCGATATTATCAGACATCCCTAACAAGGATTTTTCTTTTTTTTTGTAAATGCACATACCATTGAAATTGCACGTACAACACGGAAGCATTGCTGCATATTGCTTGCATAAAAAAAATTCAAAAAAAGTGTATGGCTAAAAACCAGGTAATAGATAATGAATAAAGAACCAAACTAAGCAAAAAGACTGATAAAGTATGGTACAATGAGTGACAATGTAGTTCACAGTTCAACACACATTTTTGAAAAGGTATTGAATGAAGGAGTGATACTTGATGTTTGGACAAACCACTCTTTAGCATTAACATACTAACTAATGCTAACATGTCCTCACATTTGTTTGAATAAATCATCTGTTATGCCATACTTGCCAACCTTGAGACCTCCAATTTAGGGAGGTGGGGGGTGGGGGGTGGTTGCGGGGGGCGGGGGCGTGGTTAAGAGGGGAGGAGTATATTTACAGCTAGAATTCACCAAGTCAAGTATTTCATATATATATATATATATATATATAAGATATAATTGACTTTCAGTGAATTCTAGCTATATATATATATATATATATATATATATATATATATATCTATATATATATAAAAGAAATACTTGAATTTCAGTGTTCATTATTTACACATATACACACACATAAAACTCATCTACTCATTGTTGAGTTAATGGTTGAATTGTCCATCCTTGTTCTATTCTCTGTCACTATCTTTCTAACCATGCTGAACACCTTGTCTGATGATGCATTGCTGTGTGGCACGCACAAAAGTGCTTTCATCAAATGCACTAGATGGCAGCATTGTCCTGTTTAAGAGTGTCACAACATTGCTGTTTACGGCAGACGGACTGCTTTACTGTAGATGTTGTTTATATTGTGGGAAAGCGGACTCAGGTCCGCTTGGAGCTGGAGGGGGCGTGGCCTCCAGCTCCGCCTGAATTTCGGGAGATTTTCGGGAGAAAATTTGTCCCGGGAGGTTTCGGGAGAGGCGCTGAATTTCGGGAGTCTCCCGGAAAATCCGGGAGGGTTGGCAAGTATGTGTTATGCAAGTCAAACATGTAAGATGGCACAATAATGTTCACCTTGTTTCGTTTTGTTTCAAGTACCAGTACAGTGGGGAAAAAAGTAGCTTGGTGGGCTGCAATCACGTGTCCTAAAGGCACATCCGGGTTCCAGGCGATGGTCTAAGCCCCACTAAGCTACTGTTTATTAACCTGAATCCCTGCAGATTTAGGCTCATAGACTCATAGAATAGAAAGTACTTTATTGATCCCTGGGGGAAGTTCAGTACCACAGTTCGCTCACAATAGACAGTAATGATAATAAATAATATAATATACATAATATATAATATATAAATGATATAAATATATTCTACATATACTCTACATTTAAATGCAGTCAAGGAACATATGCATTATACATTTCATCATTTTGAAACGTTTAGAAGCAAATATAAAAGCAATCCTGAAAAAATATAAAATATTACATGGTGTGGGTTTCTACACTCTTAAGAAAAATATATTTGTTAAAGATTTAAACCATTTATCATTACCAAGAGGTTACCTCACTTCACGTGACATGGGACTTAGTGAAGAACAGATTGTATTTACATCTGGAGGGGTCCACAAAGTAAACATCGGTGAAAGACTAAGTTGTACTCATTCCTGCATCGCTAAGTAACATATTTGATTGACATAACGAGTACCATGCTGCTGTGATTGTGACGCAAATGAGAAAAAGGATTAGTTTGTTTGCAGTTGATTTCCTGCTACAAATATTATTCTCATCTACAATTCATGTCTGCAGTTGTTTTTATGCTGTGAAGTTCATATTTGATCTCATTATTTAGCTATAGATGTCCCTGTTGTTAAGCAATGTTTGCTAGTGATTTCAAGACTCAGTATAGGCTGTTGAGCCTACGAGAGATTTATTCATCTACTTTATTAATAATATTAAGGATATTTTCTGGATGTTCCGTGTCATATAAACCACTTGGCTTTTCTGCACAACTAAGCTTTTAGTTTCTGTTATGAAAATGGACAACACAAACACAGTGGATTGGACCAACAATCACAATATTTATTACTAGGACTTAACATGACGTTAGTTTATTTGCACAAGCAGGTCTTCGTAGTTATATTTAGGCACAGCAACCACAAAAGAACAAATAACTAACGCGATCTATCGTCATTTATTTACGTTTAGTTCTGCTCTCTAACACTACTAATAAAACTCGATTTCATCACAGAGAGTTTCTCAAACAAATCAAATTTTTATTTTATTATTTTACAAAGTGATCGCTGCAGACACAAGTGGTCCAATTGTATTGCACAAGATGATGAATTACTTCCAAATTCTTCACTCTATCACAAAAAAATAAGAGTTGTAGAAAGTATTGGAAACTCAAGACAGCCATGACATAATGTTCTTTACAAGTGTATATAAACTTTTGATCGGGACTGTGTATATATATTTTTATTTATTTTATTATAATTTATGGTTGTTTTTTTTACCTGTTACGACAAACAGCTGGCTGGCAGTGAAGGCGAAATAATATGTCTATGCAAAATGAAACTATATTTTCTTCTCCGATTTATTCATGGTTAGCTTACCGCAGAGGCCTAAGATCACGTCTTGGTCACCACACACAGCTACTGTAGACACCCCTTCCCACGTCCTCACACTTTTTCCACTCACCAGTCAGAACTTTGCTTGGATGCATTCATGGCCTTGTAGAAAGTGGGAGAATCTTCTCAAAGATGCACATTTCCAACACTCAAGAAAGGGAGCCACAACAAGAGCTCTGGGTTGCCGTCCATGACCCAATCTACACAATACAAGAGCTGTATCAAGTGTGTTGGCCAAAATTCAGATTCAATTTGAGATATTATCAATTTGCTTCTTAAATGTGTTTTTTTACTTAAGTTTCTGATATTTTGGTCTTGGCAATAAAAGCGATTCTAATTTCAGTCTTTTCGAAAGCCCTACTGGCAACACTTTAATGCCAATGAGACCTTTCTCTGTCCAAACCCCTTTTTTTACATTCAGGCGTTCCCGTGCTCCACGTCATTGCCACGCCCTTCCCAAAGTTCTGGCATACGCTGGACGACACGGAGGAGAACATGCATCGACCCACCGTGGAGAACCTGACCAAGATCATGGCGGTGTTTTTGGCAGAATACCTTGGCCTGTGAAGCAAAAGCACTCGTGACTTACTTCTTTCGACGTTCTCATCGGCCTCTAAAGGTACGCTCCGCCCGCACTGGAGGAGAGAAATGAAGCCTCAAAGGAAGTTTACCAAAGACTAAATGAGCGTCAAGTACTACCTGATGGATTAATTTATGGTCTTAATTTGTTACTGGGACAAACACTTCTTGAGATGTTTAGACTGTTGTGTTTCTTGCAAAATGTCAAAAACACTGAAAAACATACAGAAGATGTAGGTACATTTTCCTGCACTTTAACACGCGGAAGAAGCGTAACTGTGAAAGTTCCAGGTTGTTACATTTAATTCCCTTTAATGATACCTAATGTGTGTTTACAGTCAACCTGCAGTGCCTAATAAGTGAGGTTTTGACTGTTTTTTTTTACTGTAAGTTGCCTTTTCGTGGAGAAAGTGTTTGGTCATCTATTTAACAGGAGTGTTCCTTACTAAAAAGAGTCTAAAGATAGATAGGAGTGTCCCGATCTGATATTGATATCGCTCCGATATCAGCAAAAAAACAAATATCGCATCTAAAACCTCTGATATAAGCTCCGATACAAGCAGCAGTGCAGTGTGTTTACTTGTGCAAGCTGAACAGCCAGTTAATATCTACATGTCCTCCAATCAGCTCACATTTGATCTTGTATTTTAGTGCAGTCATTTGGAAAAAATAAACACGGGCAATTATTTTGACTCAGGGGGCCAAATTTAGAGAAAAAAATGTGTCACCCACACTGCTTGGTGCCTCGTCTGAGCTGCTCTGACTTACAAACCCCGTTTCCATATGAGTTGGGAAATTGTGTTAGATGTAAATATAAACGGAATACAATGATTTGCAAATCCTTTTCAACCCATATTCAGTTGAATGCACTACAAAGAGAACATATTTGATGTTCAAACTCATAAACTTTATTTTTTTTTTGCAAATGATAATTAACTTAGAATTTCATGGCTGCAACACGTGCCAAAGTAGTTGGGAAAGGGCATGTTCACCACTGTGTTACATGGCCTTTCCTTTTAACAACACGTTTGGGAACTGAGGAGACACATTTTTTAAGCTTCTCAGGTGGAATTCTTTCCCATTCTTGCTTGATGTACAGCTTAAGTTGTTCAACAGTCCGGGGTCTCCGTTGTGGTATTTTAGGCTTCATAATGCGCCACACATTTTCAATGGGAGACAGGTCTGGACTACAGGCAGGCCAGTCTAGTAGCCGCACTCTTTTACTATGAAGCCATGTTGATGTAACACGTGGCTTGGCATTGTCTTGCTGAAATAAGCAGGGGCGTCCAGAGTAACATTGCTTGGATGGCAACATATGTTGCTCCAAAACCTGTATGTACCTTTCAGCATTAATGGCGCTTTCACAGATGTGTAAGTTACCCATGTCTTGGGCACTAATACACCCCCATACCATCACACATGCTGGATTTTCAACTTTGCGCCTATAACAATCCGGATGGTTCTTTTCCTCTTTAGTCCGGAGGACATGGCGTCCACAGTTTAAAAACAATTTGAAATGTGGACTCGTCAGACCACAGAACACTTTTCCACTTTGTATCAGTCCATCTTAGATAAGCTCAGGCCCAGCGAAGCCGACGGCGGTTCTGGGTGTTGTTGATAAACGGTTTTCGCCTTGCATAGAAGAGTTTTAACTTGCACTTACAGATGTAGCGACCAACTGGAGTTACTGACAGTGGTTTTCTGAAGTGTTCCTGAGCCCATGTGGTGATATCCTTTACACACTGATGTCGCTTGTTGATGCAGTACAGCCTGAGGTCACGGGCTTAGCTGCTTACGTGCAGTGATTTCTCCAGATTCTCTGAACCCTTTGATGATATTATGGACCGTAGATGGTGAAATCCCTAAATTCCTTGCAATAGCTGGTTGAGAAAGGTTTTTCTTAAACTGTTCAACAATTTGCTCACGCATTTGTTGACAAAGTGGTGACCCTCGCCCCATCCTTGTTTGTGAATGACTGTGCATTTCATGGAATCTACTTTTATACCCAATCATGGCACCCACCTGTTCCCAATTTGCCTGTTCACCTGTGGGATGTTCCAAATAAGTGTTTGATGAGCATTCCTCAACTTTATCAGTATTTATTGCCACCTTTCCCAACTTCTTTGTCACGTGTTGCTGGCATCAAATTCTAAAGTTAATGGTTATTTGCAAAAAAAAAAATTATCAGTTTGAACATCAAATATGTTGTCTTTGTAGCATATCCAACTGAATATGGGTTGAAAATGATTTGCAAATCATTGTATTCCATTTATATTTACATCTAACACAATTTCCCAACTTATATGGAAACGGGGTTTGTACATTACCATAGTAACCAATTACATTACCATAGTAACTTATTAGATGACCATAGTAACTAGTATATCATGCAAAAGTGCAGCAGATTCCAACCATTGAAATACTTAGTATAGTTGAAGACTTACGGTCATTAGAAAACATCACTGCACATCATAATGGCAGCTACACTTTACATCTTAAACATCTAAATAAACTATTTGGGAATTTGCCCGCCGGCAAATTGACCTCAATTTGCCCAGGTCTGTGGTAGGCTATAGGCGACTATGAGCTGGCCACTACACAACAGCTAAGCACAGATGCTAGACATGTCCTTAGAGCAGACTATTTGAGCTAAAAACATCACATTTGTCAATATGAACATATCAAATAATTACTGTTAAAGTTAAAGTCCCAACGATAGTCACACACACACTAGGTGTGGTGAAATTAACCTCTGCATTTGACCCATCCCCTTGTTCACCCCCCTGGGAGGTGAGGGGATCAGTGAGCAGCAGCGGTGGCCACGCTCAGGAATCATTTTGGTGATTGCTGCTTATTATTTACACATACAAAGTCTCCCAGGCAGGAGCGTATGAGAAAGTATCCAGTGACAAATGTGTCCGCATCGTTCCAACTAACTGCAACCTATGACCCAAATGTAATGATTTGTGACCACTAGGTGTCGCCGTGAAGCAGATTACCACCACTTCAGAAGCATAAAACAGTCATAATGTTGGTGTTTTCCATACTACCATTGTTCTGAGTTGATGAAACCATTTCTAACATTCCACACTACAAAATAATACAAGTGTGTACTGCTATCGTATCCGATTAATATCAGTATCGGCCATTACTCTTTATTTAAAACATCAGAACACTCCTGTTAAAGGATGACTAACCTAAGCGTATTCCTTATGACTTTATGACTATATTAGCCATTCGGTCTGGCAGAACATGTGACATTATATACAAAATACTTTCTACATATGTGGCCCTCAGAACACATTCACAGATATAGACTGTAGATCATATAAATGTACTTTATTACATCATTCAGTAATATAAAAAATAGAATGCATTTAATACAATAAAACAGAAGAAAACAAGTGATCCCTTTTCAAATAGTAATGCATTATCTTTGGTGAAATGTGTAAAAACTCCCAGATGACAAATGTGCATTAGCCCCAACAGGCCGTAATATCAGCAAAGTAATTTGGTAATAAATGGCTCATAACACCAGACCTACACGAGCATATTTTTTCATAGAAGGTCATATTTCCCTTTATCCCCTCTGTCCTATAAATGCACAGTACAATTCTTTTAATACATGATTGTCAACGCAATTCTGCTTGATGAAAATGGGGTGACCGCTTTAAAAGGAATCGCCATCGACATTAACTTGACAGTTAAAAAAAATGGAAAATGAATATCATTTCCTATCTGCTTTCCTTTCACATAAACACTGACGGATACATGCGTCTTTGGAATAAATGTACAAAGATATGCACTAATAAAAAACACAAAAAGCCATTCATTACTGTAACAAAATGGGGCTTTTGTGTACCGTAAATGGCTGCAAAGATCCACCGCCGACAGTGGAAGGTCACATGACCAATTCTAAATGGAAGCATGCGGTTCTTTTTAATAGAGGTTTAAATGAAGAAAACGAGGAGGTCACGAGTCCAACCACAGCATAAACATTGTAATGAAATGGAATAAAATGTGCAAAATATACAAACACAAAACAATGCAACCAAAAGAGTCCATTTGGATGCAGACATAACAATATAAGCTTTAATATAAGGCACTTATCAATATTGACACACACATCGCCAAAAGGAGGAGTCTCAGCAAAGGCTTGAGTGTCACGCACCTTCTTTAGGTCAAGCTGTAAAGCTTTCATGAGTGTTTGGAACTTGAGCCACTTAAAAAACATTGCATAGATGAAAAAAAGCGAGAATGCAACTGGGCTGCATTAACTAC
The DNA here is from genome assembly GCF_033978685.3 of Nerophis lumbriciformis. Taxonomy (NCBI): domain Eukaryota; kingdom Metazoa; phylum Chordata; class Actinopteri; order Syngnathiformes; family Syngnathidae; genus Nerophis; species Nerophis lumbriciformis. The sequence goes on along the minus strand of NC_084564.2, from coordinate 29,952,237 downwards.
AATTCACCAGATTCGAAAAACGTAGTGTTTGACATGAATATCAGTTGTGTATTGCAGCTTTTGGAGAACGGCTGGACGGCAATACTCCACCTTTTTCGAGGTAGCATTAGAGGCGGGCTAGTGTCTGCGTGAAAGGGAACGCTGTTGTGTTGTAGTCCGATCACTATTTTACACGCCACACTTTGATTGAGATGAAGGTTTTCTGTGTAAAAGGCAAGAGCAGCTGATTATTGCTATTTCGTATTTCTCCCATTTCACACACTACGCGGAGGACTGCGGATGTAAACACACCCATGACAGTGTTCGGTGTGGCGTGCAAAATACATCTCAGGCAATCGCTTTCAACCCGACAGCAAACGAGGCTGGCGCTTTCACACAGGCGCCGTCACACTTCTGTTGTCGTTTGTATAAAAGGAGCGTGTGTAAAAAGTGTGAAGACTCCCCTCTCTGGTAGTGGAACATCTTACAAAACAAACATGACCTGTGCCTTTCCCAGATGGTCTGAAGAATAGTTCTTGTGGTGGATCCCAGACTAACTACTAATGTATTTCACACATCCTTTTGTGCAAGTCGTCGTCTGCACCAGCTCAAAGATCCTTGCACAATATCGTACAAAAGTGACAACATTTGCATTACAGTATCTTCTCAAGAGACAACACTACAGATATGATATCTATTCTGGACACACCTTCTCCTCATTCATTGTCATGACTATTTACATTGTAGATTGTCACATCAAAACTATGAATGAACACATGTGGAGTTATGTACTTAACCAAAAAAAAGGTGAAATAACTGAAAACATGTTTTATATTCTAGTTTCTTCAAAATAGCCACCCTTTGCTCGGATTACTGCTTTGCACACTCTTGGCATTCTCTCCATGAGCTTCAAGGAAGTGAAAACCATTTCAGGTGACTACCTCTTGAAGCTCACAGAGAGAATGCCAAGAGTGTGCAAAGCAGTAATCCGAGCAAAGGGCGGCTATTTTGAAGAAACTAGAATATAAAACATGTTTTCAGTTATTTCACCTTTTTTTTTGTGAAGTACATAACTCCACATGTGTTCATTCATAGTGTTGATGTGACAATCTACAATGTAAATAGTCATGAAAGTAAAGAAAACACATTGAATGAGAAGGTGTGTCCAAACTTTTGGCCTGTACTGTATATCGCCGCCTGCTGCGATACAGATGTATGTCATGATACTGTATAGTATTTGGTATGTGTTATTTGGCTTACAAAGACTCCTAATATGCGAGAACATATTGTGTCATTTTATTTTGTTTAAACTATTATTCATCTACTCGCTATCTAACTGCTAATATCTGTTTACAGGTTATGTTTATATATACTTCTCTTCAAATGTAATAGGCACTTATTCTTCTATTGTCTGGATACTTTATATTACTTTTGGACGATACCATCAATTTGGGTATCGATCCAATACCGAGTATTAGGGGCTGTATTGGTGCTGATACTTGACATTCAGACAAAAACATGGTAGGGTCGTGTAGCAATATCAATTAAATCTTAAAAATATTTCCTACTTATTTAAATAATTTGGTTTTTGCCCTTAAAGTGTGTGAAGAGTTCCTGAGTTCATAAACAATAACAAAATATTTTTTTATAAAAAAAATATCAATCCAGCCACTGTAGTATCGACCATACACTGACACTATTGGTATCGTTACTGTCGGTATTTGTATTGATCTGCCCACCTCTGTTTACATTCAAGAGCTCTCGCTTGCTGCTGGCATTCCCTCCTATAATGTGTAGAGTCGCATTCCTCATCTTCCAGTGATAATGGTATGTTATTTTTGCCGCCTTAAAAGTGGCTTTGCACTGTAGAGGGACGTTAGCCACTACCTCGAGGTTCTTTTGTCAAATTAGCACAGCACAGCCAGACTGTGCATTATCGCGATATTACGAACCAATTAATATCATGTTATGTTACCTTACTTCAGAGTAGTCAGTGTACAGCTTTTGCTAAGCTTGTATGTATAGACTTTTATACTGCAATACAAGCTGTACTGTACACTGACTACTCTGAAGAAAGGTTGCACATACAGTCGTGGTCAAAAGTTGACGTACACTTGTAAAATGTCATGGCTGTCTTGAGTTTCCAATCATTTCTACAATTCTTATTTTTTTTGTGATAGAGTGATTGGAGCACTTTTATGAATTTATTATGGGTCAACTGAAAATGTGAGAAAACATCTGCTGGGTCAAAAGTATACATACAGCAATGCTAATATTTGCTTACATGTCCCTTGGCAAGTTTCACTGTAATAAGGCGCTTTTGGTAGCCATCCACAAGCTTCTGCTTGAATTTTTGACCACTCCTCTTGACTAAATTGGTGCAGTTCAGCTAAATTTGTTGTTCAGCATTGTCCACATTTTAAGTCAGGACTAAAACCTTCATTCTAGCCTGATTTAGTCATTCCTTTACCACTTTTGACGTGTGTTTGGGGTCATTTTTTGTTTCATCTGACCACAGAACTTTCCTCAGGAAGGTCTTATCTTTGTCCATGTGATGTCAGATGAAACAAAAATTGAGCTGTTTGGCCACAATACCCAGCAACATGTTTGGAGGAGAAAAGGTGAGGCCTTTAATCACAGGAACACCATACCTACCGTCAAGCATGGTGGTGGTAGTATTATGCTCTGGGCCTGTTTTGCTGCCAATAGAACTGGTGCTTTACAGAGAGTAAATGGGACAATGAAAAAGGAGGATTACCTCCAAATTCTTCAGGACAAGCTAAAATCATCAGCCCGGAGGTTGGGTCTTCCAACGGGACAATGACCCCAAACACACATCAAAAGTGGTAAAGGAATGGCTAAATCAGGCTAGAATGAAGGTTTTAGAATGACCTTCCCAAAGTCCTGACTTAAACGTGTGGACAATGCTGAAGAAACAAGTCCATGTCAGAAAACCAACACATTTAGCTGAACTGCACCAATTTTGTCAAGAGGAGTGGTCAAAAATTCAAGCAGAAGCTTGTGGATGGCTACCAAAAGCGCCTTATTGCAGTGAAACTTGCCAAGGGACATGTAAGCAAATATTAACATTGCTGTATGTATACTTTTGACCCAGCTGATTTGCTCACATTTTCAGTAGACCCATAATAAATTCATAAAAGAAGCAAACTTTATGAATGCTTTTTGTGACCAACAAGTATGTGCTCCAATCACTCTATCACAAACAAATAAGAGTTGTAGAAATGATTGGAAACTCAAGACAGCCATGACATTATGTTCTTTACAAGTGTATGTACACTTTTAAACCCGACTGTATACTTGCTATACAGGCAGGATAGATTTCTATACTTCTATGAAAGCTGTACACTGACTACTTTAAAGTATATCTATGGTATTGTCCCTGTATAAAATACTTTACTGTGTAACATTTGATGTGTGTGAATCAAAGCTGCAGCTCCTAAGTGCCAGCGGAGGCTGTGACGGGGGTCCAGAGCACAAGTCAACAGGCACCGTACTGCATATGACTTTGGGGGTAAACAAACCTACAAGCCCAGCTCGTCATCTACGGGGACCGACTGAAGCTGAGTCAGGATCTTGGAGTCTCCGTCCATATCGTCAGGATGCCCCAGCGGCGAGTGGGCGTCCTGCTCTGGCGAGGGGCTCCCCAAAAGCAGCGACTCGCCCCCCGGGAGGCCCAGTAAAGCCGGGTCTACAGGTAGGTGTCCTTTCCCCCGCCCGTCAAACAGAGTCGCTGAGGCAGAAAGGGGCAGGGGGTTCCAGGCCGACTGGGGCAGGTGCATGTTGGGTGTCAGGCCGCCATACATGGGACTGAGGGTGAGCATGCTCTCCGGCGAGAGCGCGTTCAACATGGTGGGCGCCACCGACTGGTCCACCAGCGTGTTGGGTTGAGGAAGCTCGGTCGCCTGGTTGGTCGCGCCCCCGCTCTCCGCTGCGTACGTGTTGATGAAGTTCATGGGGGGTGTTGTGAGGACGCTGGTGGGCTGCTCCGGTTGGGGGGCGACAGGAAGTGTGAGAGCAGGACTCACGCCATTGGTGGAAACATCAGGAACTGGTTTTAGAGGCAGGCTGGTGAGTTGGAAGCCGGCCGGGATGGTTAAGATGAGTTTCCCTTGCTGGACGCTCAAGTAGGGGCTTCCACCCAGGAGGAGGTTACCTAGCATGGACGTAAATAATACATCAGTTGTCATGGCGATTTTTATTAGTGCTTTCAAGCCATTGAAAAACATGAATAATTATGGCCTGTACTTATTTATTTTGTAATCTCACCTAAAAATGCTAGGAAAAGTATATTTAAATGTAACAATTTAAATGCATTACATTATTATTAGGATAAACATTTTAACCTGTTTAATTGTATTTATGGACTGTATATGTCAAAAATCCAATAAACAAATGTTTAACAAAAAAGTAAGAAAAAAAGTTTGATATTTGAACAAAAAAGTGGTTTTATAAAGAGTTTTATTGTTTTTAACATGCCGTATTTTCCGGACTATAAGGCAAATTTAAAATCCTTTTTTTCCCCTCTAAACTCGACAGTGCGCCTTATAACCTGGTGCGCCTGCGGAATAATTCTGGTTGTGCTTACCGACCTCAAAGCTATTTTATTTGGTACGTGGTGAAATTATAAGTGTGACCAGTAGATGGCAGTCACACATAAGAGATACGTGTAGACTGCAATACGACTCAAGTAATCATCCATCCATCCATTTTCTACCGCTTATCCCTTTCGGGGTAGCGGGGGGTGCTGGAGCCTATCTCAGCTACAATCGGGCGGAAGGCGGCGTACACCCTGGACAAGTCGCCACCTCATCACAGGGCCAACACAGATAGACAAACAACATTCACACTCATATTCACACACTAGGGAACATTTAGTGTTGCCAATCAACACCAATATTTTATATGTTCCATTGAAAATATAGAACATTACACATGGCAATCAAAAATCTATCAAAATGTTTTAGTGCGACATTTGTAAGCTATGAAGCCGCACCGCTTGATGGATTGTACTGTGCTTCAACATAGGAGTATTATTATGGTGTGTGTGTGTATAAGTTAAGACATAATATCTGGCATTTTGTTTCACAATATTATGCAAAAGCAACTTTTCTTACCTTTTGGTACCTGCTGATCTGTATTTTTGGATCTGCATAAATCCTGCCGACGCCATAGTGGATAAGCTTCTTCTTTTTCTCTATCTTGTTATGTGACATTCATCCTCCGCTGTTGCCATTTCTAATATAAAGTAGTGTAAAGTTCTTACTTATATCTGTCAGTAAACTCGCCATGAAAGCGCTAAAACATACCGGTGTAGTGAGTTTACATTATTCACCCAAGGAACTTTAGTTATTAGAGTTCCGGTCGGACGGTTTTTCACGGGACAAATTTCCGGCGAATGAGGAGATGCTGCTCCGTTATTGATTGAAGTAAAGTGTGAATGTCATTAAAACAGTTAGCGCCATCTTTTGACACTTCTTCCACTCCCGTCCTTGTACGCTACACCGCTACAACAAAGATGACGGGGAGAAGACGCTGTCCAAGGTGAGCCACGTAAATAAGACCGCCCACAAAACAGCGCATCCTGAAGCGACTTGAAGATGATGTGTAAAACATCATCTATGCAACATTTTGAACAAAGAACCAACATTACATGTTATGTAGACCACAAGGAAGTCTTTTACATTTAGAAAAATAATTATAATAATATGACTCCTTATATAGTGTGCCTTATATATGAAATAAGATAAAAAATAGACCATTCATCGGCGCCTTATAGTCCGGTGCGCCCTATGGTCCGGAAAAAACGTTACTTGAACAGATTTAGTCTGTTTGATTAACTCAAATAAAACATATAAAGTGTTGGAGTTCATACTTTAAAAAACGGAAAAACTGAATGTTGAACTTGCTGCTTTCCCTGCTTCAGATATCACATCATTAGAACAGAGCCATCAATGACAGTTCTAGCATATGTTACCAATATTGGTTGACGAGAAAAGGTTTAGCAAATAAATGTTTATATTTGTCACAATTACATGTTTTAACTTTGTAAAACGGATTGCAGGAAATGTTGCCAACCTGACTGTCATTTACGTCTCCTACACATACTTTAATCAGATATGTGATTTGACCACAATGAAAAAGACTGAAAAAATTTCCGGGGGACAAGGGGGGCGACGCCCCCCGAAGCTCCTGGTTTTTCACCAATTTAACATGCTAAAATTAACAAAGACAGCACCATTTGAAGAAAATATTTCAGTGTTTAAAGACATGAAAACATCATTAATAGAACATACCTTGCTTCAAGTTGTTTCATATGTTTTTGGCGTTTCGCATGAAACCTCGTGATCCATAGTCAATATTATCATGACACCACGTGCACAAAACCTTTTTTTCCGAATAAAATCACCGAACAAAGTCGTAACTTCCTTCTTCCCAACAGTATCAGTGATTTCCCTTTCCATCCAGTCCCATCGAAACTTATTTTTGACATGTTTATCAATTTCTTTTACTCGTAAAGCGTCCTTTCTCTCGAGAACCGACATCGTTTACATATGGAAAATGGCGGTAATAACCATTATGAATGATGACGTTATTAACGTCATCATTCATAACAGATGTCCTGATTGGTCACAAGGAACATATCGACCAATCAACTACGGCGTAATATAAACTACGTCTCCAATCTTGATTTAGGGTCGGAAAAAAAAACGGAAAAACGGGAGATAATTATTTTTTTTCCCCCGAGATTAAAAAAGACTGAATTCCGACTTTAGACGGAAAAATCACATGCCTGTTTAATGTGCAACATTATTTCATGTCTTAAACCTTATTCAATCACCGAACATAAAATTATTGACCAATGAGTTTTGCGTTTATTTTGTCCACCAGCAGACATGCGAGCGTGTGATTTATGACATAGGCGATTAAAACGAATATCCTCCATACAAGCGGGCTCTGATTTGAAATATAATGTCGGAGAAACAAGCGGTAGAAAATGGATGGATGTACATTGTAATATTTCGCTGCAGCAATTGATTATTTTAGTAATCAAGTAATCTTGTCGATTAGTTTGTTTGATTAATCGAGTAATCTCATAAAACACACTTCATGGCCTCAATGCATCGATACGGAAAAAGTTTAAATAAACTAAAAGTGTTTTGCTTGCCATAATCTTCATTGTTTTTTTCCAATAAAAAAACATGCTTATCAAATTGAACTTCTAACATAAGCATTAGTAAAAAAGTAATCAATAAATGTATATTTTAGGGAAAAAAGAGAAAATAAACAGCATTTTTTTCTGCTTGCCATAATTTTAATTATTTTGTTCTAATTTGGGAACATCATCAGCATTGAAATTGCACTTAAGAGATGTGTGGATTAACTTAAAAAAAAGAAAAACATATCCGCTTTTTCCACTCTTGTTGCGGAAACTATGTCCGCGTATTTCAAGTTGCGGGCACTCCATGTGTTCAAGATTTCCTACATTTTCATGAATCAAACAATTAATCGAAGCAACAGAATATAAATGTTAAAATGCAGAATATATGCTGATCATCAGAACGCTCACAATTGTGGGACAAGAAGATGCAAGCATAATTACTTGACACACACAATTAGATACTGTACATCAAGACTAAAACTGGTTTGGGCCCGCTATTTTGCGTCTTTATTTAGTACGTCTGGAAAGGCCGCAGAAATGGCTGTGAGAAAGGAGGCGATTGCGCCGCAGCTCCGTCCTAGGTATGCTTGTCAAAATAGATTGACTGTCAAAAATCAAAAATATTAGACATAAGGTCTATTCAGCAATATCATTTTATCATTTTACAATTTTATGGATGCTGGATGACTTAAGGCAGTGTTTTTCAACCTTTTTTGAGCCAAGGCACATTTTTTGCGTTGAAAATATCCGGAGGCACACCACCAGCAGAAATCATCATATTTTAGTGGCTTTTTCTCTTTTTTTGGTATTTTCCTGTAGCAGTTTCATGTCTTCCTTTGAGCGATATTTCCCGCATCTACTTTGTTTTAGCAATCAAGAATATTTCAGTTGTTTTTATCCTTCTTTGTGGGGACATTGTTGATTGTCATGTCATGTTCGGATGTACTTTGTGGATGTCGTCTTTGCTCCACAGTAAGTCTTTGCTGTCGTCCAGCATTCTCTTTTTGTTTACTTTGTAGCCAGTTCAGTTATAGATTTGTTCTGCATAGCCTTCCCTAAGCTTCAATGCCTCTTCTTAGGAGCACTCACCTTTTGTTTATTTTTGGTTTAAGAATTAGACACCTTTTTACCTGCACACTGCCTCCCGCTGTTTCCGACATCTACAAAGCAATTAGCTTCTGGCTGCCACCTACTGATATGGAAGAGTATTACACGGTTACTCTGCCGAGCTCTAGACAGCACCCACTCAACAACAACACATAGTTTGCAGACTATAATTACTGGTTTGCACAAAATATTTTTAACCCAAATAGGTGAAGTTAGATCATCTCCCACGGCACACCAGACTGTATCTCACGGCACACTAGTGTGCCGCGGCACAGTGGTTGAAAAACACTGACTTAAGGGGATGATTCAAACAAATTGAATTGATGCGTTTTTGGTGTCTGCTGCCATTCTGTAAACGACACCTATTTTTTCAAACAGGAGGTATTATTAACATATCTCCTATATAAAAACATTTAAAAAACTTCTCGCAATATGCATTTTCTTGCAACTGGAACATTCCAACGCATACTCGCAGTTATTGCCTGCATCTTCCATGAGTGAAAAGTGTCGCAAATTAACAAAAATTTAAAAAAAATATGATTAAAAAGCCAAATGTCCTGTTGTGGTAATATTTCAGCTTCAAATTGGATGGATGGTAAATATACGCCCATCAACGGGTACGAACGAGCAAAAATGTTGTGATCACATGATGTCGACCAAAAAAAAGCACAACCCGGCATCGTTTTTTCCAAATGGGAAAAAAATTCACTTTAAGATGTTGAATGTTTATTGAACATTTTTGCTGACAGAAATGAGTTCAGTTGTTTTATTTATTTAAGAAAAATTAAATGACATTCAAATTACACTACCATTATAAACAATTCTACCGTAATGAGAAATAGACGTTTTTATCCTTTTAAACCATGGGTGTCAAACTCTGGCCCGCGGGCCAAATTTGGCCTGCCGTGTAATTTCACTTGGCCCTTAAGGCAATATCAAATTAACACTAGAGCTGGCCCGCCGATTATATACAGCGGCGGTGCCGCGGTAACCACATTCACCGCTAATTCTCATACTTGCCAACCCTTCCGGGAGACTCCCATATTTCAGTGCCCCTCCCGAAAATCGTCACATCCCCTTTTCGTCCAGTCCAATGAGTGCTAGCCCAGTCACATCATATGTGCGGCCTTGGCACGCACAAACAAGTGAATGCAACGCATACTTGATCTTCATTGATACAGGTTACACTGAGGGTGCCCATACAAAAATCTTTAATACTGTTAGAAATATACGCCACACTGAGAACCCACACCAAACAAGAATGACAAATACATTTCGGGAGAACATCCGCACCGTAACACAACAGAACAAACACCCAGAACCCTTTGCAGCACTAACTCTTCCGGGACACTACAAGGTGTGTGTGTGTGTGGGGGGGGGTATTTTGTAGCGTCCCGGAAGAGTTAGTACTGCAAAGGATTCTGGGTATTTGTTCTGTTGTGTTACGGTGCGGATGTTCTCCTAAAATGTGTTTGTCATTCTTGTTTGGTGTGGGTTCACAGTGTGGCGTATATTTCTAACAATGTTAAAGTTGCTTATACGGCCACTCTCAGTGTAAACTGTATCGCTGTTGATGAAGTTTGCGTTGCATTCACGTGTGTGTGCGTACAGAAGCCGCTCATATCTTGTGACTGGGCGGGCACGTTGTTAGAAGTGATGAAAAGCGGACATGACGACAGTTCGTAGAGGACGTTAAAAGCAGTGCTGTAAGGCACGCCCCCAAGACTGTGGAATACCTTTGTTCGATAATGAAGGTTGCCTCAGCTCAAAGCCTGAGCCCCGACATTAATGAACTAGCATCCAAGAAAAGATGGCAGGTATCTGGCTTGGGCACATCAGATTAGATTAGTGTGTTGCAAACTGAGCAGTTTAAAGTCCTGAATGGTTGGTTTATTCATTATTTTATTTTCAAATGTATTAGCCTGTGGAAAAAGTTAATGTTGATATTTACCTCAGAAGGCTGCAAATAGAAAAGAGGCATTCAATTTTTATTTAAATTGTATTTAATATGCCATTGATATTTTTTTATTATTATTATAATTTGAAACTCGATTTTGCATGTCACTATAAAGTTATATAAGCCTTGCTTGTTCAATATTTAATGCAAAACTTGTTTGGGTCCCTATTAAAAGGTTAATTTGTTCAACCTTGGCCCGCGGCTTTGTTCAGTTTTAAATTTTGGCCCACTCTGTATTTGAGTTTGACACCCCTGTTTTAAACGGTTACTTTCATTCTTATTACAGTCTATATTACGATTACATGACATTATAAACACGGTGTCGGTTATTTCTTCAGTTTAAGAACATGATGTAAACAAAAGCTGCGAGTCTGTCTGCCTAAAACCAAATCTTTTTTAAGTAAATTATTGCATGTTGTTCTAATGTGTGGCACCTTGAGACAAGAATATATGTTGATTGACAATCTAACCATGAAACATGTTTTCCTTCACTCTTTATTTTGGCAATCTAATGCATTTATATGTATAAAATATTTTTGTTCTCAAAATCGTTCAGCCCTAGTAGATGCACTACAGGACGGTTTCTAGAATACCCATAAAAAGTGGTACATGTCTGCCGCATGTTTCAAAACACAGGAAAACACCACACATGATAACATGAATGTGCAGTAAATGAGTGTTTCCATGGTGAAAGGCGAAGCAAAGACCTAATTTAAATAAGGCGGTCTGCACCAGTTATCAATTAATAATAATAACAATAATTGTTATTATTTGAATTGGGGGTTAAATCACCAAAAAATGATTCCCGGGCGCGGCCACTGCTGCTGCCCACTGCTCCCCTCACCTCCCAGGGGGTGATCAAGGGTGATGGGTCAAATGCAGAGAATAATCTCGCCACACCTAGTGTGTGTGTGTGACAATCATTGGTACTTTAACTTTTTAATAATAGATTTTATTTGTAAAAGCACTTTACATTGAGCAAACAAACTCAAAGTGCTACAGTGCATTTTAAAAAATAAAATAAAATAAAAAAACAACGCTGCCTAGAACCACAAATAGCTGCCCCCAACAAGTAAAAATCAATTGTACACAAAGTCTTAGGAGATCACCTGCAACACGCCCACTAATAGTACGCACCATTTTGTAGTTTGCACCCGCTGTTTAGCGTGTGGTATTTGGATCTTAGTAGATCAGGCCCATAACGCGCTAAATATGACTGTAAATCAATCGCAATTAATGTGATGATTTGACACCAGTATGGAAGTGTGCTCACCTTGAGATGCAGAAGGTAGCTGAATGATTCCAGAGTTGAGAAGCTGCAATCCGGAGGCCACACTGGTTGCAGGGCCCACATTCTGAATGGGCCTCAGTTGGTTTATCCTAAAGGGGCCTTGATTGATCCCACCTGGTGCCGACGCCGACGCCAGGATCTGTAAAGGCATTCCGGCTGAGGGGACGGAGAGAGCGGGACTCGCCGGCACCACCTGGGGGAAGGAGATAGTGGAGGAGGTCTGGATGGACGAGACCGGCACCAACTGAGGCATGGAGAGCGGGACTAACTGCGCCGCTGTGGAGACTTTGGCCTGCGGTACTGGAACCACTTGTGTTGGCGAGGAGATGGAAATGACCTGCGGTGCTTGGAGTTTTGCGGGCAAGGGGTTGATGGTTTGTGGGAGAGGATTACCGGGAAGCTGGGAGATGGACATGATGGCCGTGGAACCTTCAACTGCCTCCTGGTGTCCGCTCATATGGAAGTTGGCGCTCTGTGGCGTGAGCGAGGACACTGGAACCAGCTGGGGACATTGGGACACGTGTGCCAGCTGGGAAACTGGTACACCTTGGATGGAAGGCACCACCTGTGGCAAGGAGAGGACCTGAGGGGATTGGTTGGAGGTAACCAGCGTACTTGTTGGGTTTATTTGAGAGGCAGCGCTGGCAAAGACCACATATTCTCCGTGTTGACCTGGGATGGTCAGAGCTGCTGATGAGGACTGGCTCTCCTGGCACGGAGGGCTTTGTGTTAAAACCAGAGAAGGGAGGCTGCTTGTTGGCGACAGACTCTGTGAGGACGGAGACAAGGACAAAGACGAGCAAGACATTTTCTGGCTGTTTTCTAGTTTTAAGTTGTCCTCCGGCCCGCTGATGAAATCCAAAGTGTTGCTACTTTTGCTCTTGGCTTGCGCAGGAAAAGAAATGACGGACGTCTGACTGTTAGTGCTGAAGACCACTGACGGAAGACAGTTTGACTTTGCCTCCAGGGGGGAAACCGGTTGTTCCAAGGAAACTCGTGGCGGAGAGTCCGGTTTGACAAGAACCTGAGCGCCGTTGAGTATCAAAGGAGGATTGGTCACCTGACCCAAGGTGACCTTCTGGCTTTCCCCCAGGCCGAGGCCATTGATGATGACCCCGGCACCGGTCCCAGAGATGAGGGAGTTTCCGTTGAACAGTAACGGTTGGGAGGCTGTGAGGAAGCCGCTGGAACCGTTGAGGATGAGTTGACCTCCCGGGGCACAGTTCACCGCAGATAGCGAGATAATGGAGGCCTTGGCGGCAGCGTGCTCTTCTGCTTTGTCAGGGGTGTCGTCCATGGCCTCGTCGTCACTGCTGTGGTTTCCGTCGGATTCGCTGCAACAACGACAGCAAAACAAACAAGCATGTAAATGAGCACGGCATGGATAGACATTATTGATATTATTCTTAGTGGGAGTACAATTACAATTGGGCCTACAAAACGATATCAATATATATCATGATAAACACGTAATTGATATCAATTGAAAATGAGTTCAGTAAAAGGTTTGGTCGGTCAGAAGAAAGCGGAAAGAATGAAGCATGGTTGGTTGCATGAAAAAAGGCACTTGTGGTATGGTAACCTAGCAAAACAGGAGATAATCGGTGAGCTAAACAGCAAATTACGTAACAGTATCAAATATCACGTTTGGTTGTGCCATCTTGCTGTCTCCCTGTTGATTCTCTGCATGGAGTGAGAAGAGAAATTAAAAGTGAGTGCTGCAGATAGCAAAGAAATTGTCGATAAAACAGGAAAAGTCATCAACGGTATGGCACTTTTGGGGATTTTTTCCCAAATGGACTGTCATCTTTTCTTTTCAACCCTCGTCAGTTCCCTATTCGAGTGCACTGAAACAACAGGTCGGAACTAAAGCGCACGACTGTGTAAATAAAATAAATAACAAAATATAAAAAATGTTCTACTTTAAAATAATAATTTGGCCCAATAATATTTAACTAATACTCTCTAAACTCTACAATTACAGATAGAAACCACAGGATTACGTTTAAAATATGCTTATTTGCTTTAAATATATGATTGAAACAATGATTCTTGAAGACAATCACTTATTTTAAGACTTTGTGAACACATTATTTCAAAATGGTAGGATTAAACTACTTTCCATTTCATTTTGTCACTACCGAAATGACCATGTCTCCACCGAAAAGTTATCATCTGTTTCGGGTCTGACTGTTTCGGGTGTGACAATTCTAGCTAATTTTGACCATAACTAAATAATGCTAGAAAGCATTTGGCTAGCAAACCCTTTTTTGAAGAGTTGTACACTCATAAAAACACAATATGTTGCATAAAAGCTGAAAAAGTTTATATAATTGAAAAGAATATGTGTTCGGTAGTGACAGTTTTTAAAGATACACACTGATTTTCAGTCTTTGGAACACTTTTTTTTTTATACTATAGGATGAAGTTACTCAATCAATCAATGTTTACTAAATCACTAGTGTCTCAAAGGGCTGCACAAGCCACAACGACATCCTCGGCTCAGATCCCACATCAGGGCAAGGAAAAACTCAACCCAATGGGACAATGAGAAACCTTAGAGGGGACTGCAGACTCTCACACTATTATGTTAGATCCACTAAGGACTGGACTCTCACACTATTATGTTAGATCCTAAGGACTGGACTCTCACACCATTATGTTAGATCCACTATGGACTGGACTCTCACACTATTATGTTAGATCCACTATGGACTGGACACTCACACTATTATGTTAGATCCACTATGGACTGGACTCTCACACTATTATGTTAGATCCACTAAGGACTGGACTCTCACACTATTATGTTAGATCCTAAGGACTGGACTCTCACACCATTATGTTAGATCCACTATGGACTGGACTCTCACACTATTATGTTAGATCCACTATGGACTGGACACTCACACTTTTATGTTAGATCCACTATGGACTGGACTCTCACACTATTATGTTAGATCCACTATGGACTGGACTCTCACACTATTATGTTAGATCCTATGGACTGGACTCTCACACCATTATGTTAGATCCACTATGGACTGGACTCTCACACTATTATGTTAGATCCACTATGGACTGGACACTCACACTATTATGTTAGATCCACTATGGACTGGACTCTCACACTATTATGTTAGATCCACTAAGGACTGGACTCTCACACTATTATGTTAGATCCTAAGGACTGGACTCTCACACCATTATGTTAGATCCACTATGGACTGGACTCTCACACTATTATGTTAGATCCACTATGGACTGGACACTCACACTATTATGTTAGATCCACTATGGACTGGACTCTCACACTATTATGTTAGATCCACTATGGACTGGACTCTCACACTATTATGTTAGATCCTATGGACTGGACTCTCACACTATTATGTTAGATCCACTATGGACTGGACTCTCACACTATTATGTTAGATCCACTATGGACTGGACTCTCACAATATTATGTTAGATCCACTATGGCAGGGGTCCCCAAACTCTTTGACTCGGGGGCCGCATTGGGTTAAAACAATTTGGCCGGGGGCCGGGCTGTGTATATATATATATATATATATATATATATATATATATATATATATATATATATATATATATATATACATATATACATATAGCGCACTTTCCGCGCGCGCAATGATGTCATGTTATCAATGAGAAAATGCATTTTTAGACAATATGATTTGCCTGAGCAGCTAGGAGACACCGTGAGTAGCAAGCGGTACAAAGTGGATAAGAAAAGACAGAATTTATTTATTTATTTTTAATACTTGGGACTTCCCGCGGTCCTGATTTTGGACGCTGGCCGGCCGGATCCGTGGTTTGGGGACCCCTGCACTATGGACTGGACTCTCACACTATTATGTTAGATCCACTATGGACTGGACTCTCACACTATTATGTTAGATCCACTATGGACTGGACTCTCACACTATTATGTTAGATCCACTATGGACTGGACTCTCACACTATTATGTTAGATCCACTATGGACTGGACTCTCACACTATTATGTTAGATCCACTATGGACTGGACTCTCACACTATTATGTTAGATCCAATATGGACTGGACTCTCACACTATTATGTTAGATCCACTATGGACTGGACTCTCACACTATTATGTTAGATCCAATATGGACTGGACTCTCACACTATTATGTTAGATCCACTATGGACTGGACTCTCACAATATTATGTTAGATCCACTATGGACTGGACTCTCACACTATTATGTTAGTTCCACTATGGACTGGACTCTCACACTATTATGTTAGATCCACTATGGACTGGACTCTCACACTATTACCGGTATGTTAGATCCACTATGGACTGGACTCTCACACTATTACCGGTATGTTAGATCCACTATGGACTGGACTCTCACAATATTATGTTAGATCCACTATGGCAGGGGTCCCCAAACTTTTTGACTCGGGGGCCGCATTGGGTTAAAACAATTTGGCCGGGGGCCGGGCTGTGTATATATATATATATATATATATATATATATATATATATATATTTATATATATATATTTATATTTATATTTATATATATATATATATATACATATAGCGCACTTTCCGCGCGCGCAATGATGTCATGTTATCAATGAGAAAATGCATTTTTAGACAATATGATTTGCCTGAGCAGCTAGGAGACACCGTGAGTAGCAAGCGGTACAAAGTGGATAAGAAAAGACAGAATTTATTTATTTATTTTTAATACTTGGGACTTCCCGCGGTCCTGATTTTGGACGCTGGCCGGCCGGATCCGTGGTTTGGGGACCCCTGCACTATGGACTGGACTCTCACACTATTATGTTAGATCCACTATGGACTGGACTCTCACACTATTATGTTAGATCCACTATGGACTGGACTCTCACACTATTATGTTAGATCCACTATGGACTGGACTCTCACACTATTATGTTAGATCCACTATGGACTGGACTCTCACACTATTATGTTAGATCCACTATGGACTGGACTCTCACACTATTATGTTAGATCCAATATGGACTGGACTCTCACACTATTATGTTAGATCCACTATGGACTGGACTCTCACACTATTATGTTAGATCCAATATGGACTGGACTCTCACACTATTATGTTAGATCCACTATGGACTGGACTCTCACAATATTATGTTAGATCCACTATGGACTGGACTCTCACACTATTATGTTAGATCCACTATGGACTGGACTCTCACACTATTACCGGTATGTTAGATCCACTATGGACTGGACTCTCACAATATTATGTTAGATCCACTATGGCAGGGGTCCCCAAACTTTTTGACTCGGGGGCCGCATTGGGTTAAAACAATTTGGCCGGGGGCCGGGCTGTGTATATATATATATATATATATATATATATATATATATATATATATATATATATATATATATATATATATATATATATATATATATATATATATATATATATACATATATATACATATAGCGCACTTTCCGCGCGCGCAATGATGTCATGTTATCAATGAGAAAATGCATTTTTAGACAATATGATTTGCCTGAGCAGCTAGGAGACACCGTGAGTAGCAAGCGGTACAAAGTGGATAAGAAAAGACAGAATTTATTTATTTATTTTTAATACTTGGGACTTCCCGCGGTCCTGATTTTGGACGCTGGCCGGCCGGATCCGTGGTTTGGGGACCCCTGCACTATGGACTGGACTCTCACACTATTATGTTAGATCCACTATGGACTGGACTCTCACACTATTATGTTAGATCCACTATGGACTGGACTCTCACACTATTATGTTAGATCCAATATGGACTGGACTCTCACACTATTATGTTAGATCCACTATGGACTGGACTCTCACACTATTATGTTAGATCCACTATGGACTGGACTCTCACACTATTATGTTAGATCCAATATGGACTGGACTCTCACACTATTATGTTAGATCCACTATGGACTGGACTCTCACAATATTATGTTAGATCCACTATGGACTGGACTCTCACACTATTATGTTAGATCCAATATGGACTGGACTCTCACACTATTATGTTAGATCCACTATGGACTGGACTCTCACAATATTATGTTAGATCCACTATGGACTGGACTCTCACACTATTATGTTAGATCCACTATGGACTGGACTCTCACAATATTATGCTAGATCCACTCGACGTCAGTCAATCAGTCTTAGCAAAGATTGCACTGGTCCTCCCCGGGCGACCGGTGCAATGGACGTCGAGTGGATCTAGCATAATATTGTGAGAGTCCAGTTCATAGTGGATCTAACTAGGGCTGCAACAACTAATCGATTATAAAAATAGTTGGTGATTAATTTAGTCATCGATTCGTCGGATCTATGCCAGTGGTTCTTAACCTGGGTTCGATCGAACCCTAGGGGTTCGGTGAGTCGGGCTCAGGGGTTCGGCAGAGGTCAAAACACACCCGACTCATCGTGTAAATAAAAACTTCTCCCTATCGGCGTATTACGGATACGGCAACAGCAGAAGTCACACTGATTTGCAGGTGTGTAATTTGTTGTGAGTTTATGCACTGTTGGTTTTGTTCTTTGAACAAGGTATTTTCACAATTACATGTGAAGTCCCAGTGTCCATGCACTCTCTCTAATGCAGTGTTTTTCAACCACTGTGCCGCGGCACACTAGTGTGCCGTGAGATAAAGTCTGGTGTGCCGTGGGAGATGATCTAATTTCACCTATTTTGGTTAAAAATAATTTTTCCAAATCATTAATTATAGTCTGCAAATGATGTTTTGTTGTTGAGTGTCGGTGCTGTCTAGAGCTCGGCAGAGTAACCGTGTAATACTCTTCCATATCAGTAGGTGGCAGTGTGCAGGTAAAAAGGTATCTAATGCTTAAACTAAAAATAAACAGAAGTGCCCCTAAGAAAAGGCATTGAACCTTAGGGAAGGCTATGCAGAACGAAACTAAAACTGAACTAGCTACAAAGTAAACAGAATGCTGGACGACAGCAAAGACTTACTGTGGAGCAAAGACGACGTCCACAAAGTACATCCAAACATGACATGACAATCAACAATATCCCCACAAAGAAGGATACAATCAATTGAAATATTCTTGATTGCTAAAACAAAGTAGATGCGGGAAATATCGCTCAAAGGAAATCATGAAACTGCTAAAAGCAAATACCAAAAAAAGAGAAAAAGATACCAAAATAGGAGCGCAAGACAAGAACTAAAACACTGCACACAGGAAATCACCAAAAAACTCTGAATAAGTACACCTACTTTGAGACAAGAGTTATAGTGATGCATGCATGGTTATGCTTTAAAGTCGTAACCAACAATTGCGACAACGACTTTTTACTGTCAACTGAGTTTCGTTTTTTAATGATTTCTGCTGGTGGTGTGCCTGCGCATTTTTTCAACGCAAAAAATGTGCCTTGGCTCAAAAAAGGTTGAAAAACACTGCTCTAATGTGACTATTGGTCATACGCCATGTGCCTCCTGTACACTGGGGGGCGCTTATTTCATTTTCGCACAAATTAATGTATTGCTTTTCCGGTTGACCTATGACGTCATACCAGGCATCTGCGGCTCGTTACAAGTCAACAGCCAAGCTCTGGTGTACCTGACATCAGCTGTAATATTGGCACACATTATAAATATTACGTCTCTAATGGCTCTGATGATGGTAAATAGTAGACAGCATCAATAAATAAAAGTTTTCTGAAAATACTTTTTAGACAGAGAATCATGGAAGCAGAACTTTGGAATGTCTCAGGGTTAATTCATAAGGCTCTGGATTGATGGAATAAGTTTTAAATCCAAAGGAAAAGACCGTTCGTGCCACGGCCAATACTGTTCCAGATGAGGGTTGCTATTGTTCTAGTTGTGTGGAACACAGAGTTATCGTTAATCAGTTTGGAGTGCACAAATGCAGCGTGAAGAGGTTTGTGTACGCTTTATTATTCCTTTGATATACCTGCTTCATTCTCTTTCATGTAATTTGTATTCCAAATGAAGCTGGCCTTCTACATTTCCTTAGCTACCATGTAAAATACATACCGGTTTCTTTTTTTCTACCATTTATGCACTTCATTGTTCTGTTATTTTAGTTTGTGATTGTGAAGCCAATAAACAGTGTCCTCTTCATTACAATTGTTGCTATGTTTTTATTGAATGGTTATATCCCGCACATTGAGACTGGCGCATGCGCGATATGAAAGGTTCCCTCTGGCAGGACACGCCCACTCGACAGATCTGGTTGTAAATCGCAAAGTCCAGGTGTGTCAGTCCGATTTTGCAAAATAAGAATACGATCAGATTAAGGCGTTTCCATGGGTTGTATGATGCTTATTTAGAGCCAAACTATTTGAGAAATCGGACTAATTTAGTGCATGGACACGTACTGACTGTAGATGGTGGCGCTCCAGTGTTGACGGCGCACATTCTCTTCTTTCCAGGGGAAAGCGCTGTACTCTATTTTACGGACTATAAGGTGCACTTAAAATCCATTTTTTTCTCTCAAAACTCGACAGTGCGCGTAATGTAAGGAATACGTTTGGTTGAGCTTACCCACCTCGAAGCAATTTTATTTAGTACATGGTGTAATGATAAGTGTGACCAGTAGATGGCAGTCAAACATAAGAGATAAGTGTAGGCTGCACCGTTTGATGTGCTTCAACATACAGGTATTATTATGGCGTGTGTATAAGGTGAGACATATTATCTGCAGTTTTGTTTCGCAATATTATGCAAAAGCAACTTTTCTTACCTTCTGGTACCTGCTGATCTGTATTTGGGGTCTGCATAAATCCTAAAAAATTGCGCGCTTCCGCATTTGTAGTCAGTGTCAGACACTTTCCTCTATCTTCTTGTTATGGTGACATTCATCCTCCGCTGTTGCCATTTCTAATATAAAGTAGTGTAAAGTTCTTACTTATATCTGTCAGTAAACTCGCCATGAAAGCGCTAAAACATACCGGTGTAGTGAGTTTACATTATTCGCCCGAGGAACTTTAATTATTAGAGAGTTCCGGTCGGACGTTTTTTCACGGGACACATTTCCGGTGTTGTTGTTTCCGGATGAGGAGATGCTGCTCCGTTATTGATTGAAGTGTGAATGTCATTAAAACAGTTAGCGCCATCTTTTGACACTTCTTCCACTCCCGTCCTTGCACGCTACACCGCTACAACAAAGATGACAGGGAGAAGACGCTGCCGAAGGTGAGCCACGTAAATAAGACCGCCCACAAAACGCCGCATCCTGAAGCGACTTGATGATGTGTAAAACATCATCTATGCAACATTACATGTTATGTAGACCACAAGGAAGTCTTTTACGTTAAAAAAATAATAATAATAATATGACTCCTTTAATGCACCCTATAATCCGGTATGCCTTTTATATGAAAAAAGATAAAAAATAGTGCGCCTTATAATCCGGTGCGCCCTATGGTCCGGAAAATACGGTAAAAGCTTTCAGCATTTCTCGTGGACGGAGCAGCCTTTTGCTGCACATGAGGGCATTTTCACACGCTGAAAAACAAACGACGAAGCGCCGCAGACTCATAGCATCAGCCAAAGTTGGTAGCAGTCATGGCGCCCTGTCGTCACGTGAGTGCCCTTTGACCAATTATTGAGGAGATCACCTGAAACTCTCTCTATACACAGCTCTGCCCCACTGTTTGAGAAGGACTGTGTTAATGCAGTAAATTGGACAGCCCTAGTCTAAAAACATTTCGGTTGTACTTCAGAGCCGTACGCAGAAGCAGTATAAGGCGGTATAGCTCGGTTGGTAGAGCGGCCGTGCCAGCAACTTGAGGGTTGCAGGTTCGATCCCCGCTTCCGCCATCCTAGTCACTGCCGTTGTGTCCTTGGGCAAGACACTTTACCCACCTGCTCCCAGTGCCACCCACACTGGTTCTAATGTAACTTAGATATTGGGTTTCACTATGTAAAGCGCTTTGAGTCACTTGAGAAAAAGCGCTATATAAATGTAATTCACTTCACTTCACAGTATCAAAGAGTGCACATTATTTGGGGCTTCATTTGGCAGATGGGTTTGAAACAGCGCTCAGTACGATATAATGAACAACAATACCAAACATGTCGTTGGACCTCATTTGATTGTGTGCCCTACTAACCTAAAACTACACAGACTTAAGTAAGATAAAGCCTGGTAAATGTTGCTTCAGGGAAGTATCTTCCACACCCCCACAAAGCTCCAAGTGATAAGATAAGGTTGCCATATCCTCTCTTATCTTCCCACTACACCCCCATATTTATTTATGCTTCTTCTTAAGCTATGTCTACATTAAGCCGGATAAACCCTTAAACCAGGGGTCCCCGAACTTTTTGACTCCGAGGCCGCATTGGGGTAAAACAATTTGGCTGGGGGCCGCACTATATATATATATATATATATATGTATGTGTGTGTGTGTGTGTGTGTATATATGTATATGTAAATGTAAATGTGTATATATGTGTGTGTATATATGTGTGTGTATATATGTATATGTATATATATGTATATGTGTGTATATATATATATATATATATGTGTGTATATATATATATATATATATGTGTACAGTATATATATATATATATATATATATGTATATATATATATGTACAGTATATATATATATATATATATATATATATATATATATATATATATATGCATACATATATATATATATATATATATTCATACATATATATGCATACATATATATATATATATATGTATTCATACATATATATTCCTCGCGCACTAATAGACTTAAAGAGCGCACTTGCTGCATGTCACGTTATCGATGTTAAAATGCATTTTTTTGACAATATGATTTGCCTGAGTGGCTAATAGACGGTAGAAAATGGACTAGTAAGGACAAATAAAAAATAAAAACTTTTTTTTTTACTTGGGACTTTCCGCGGGCCGGATTTTGGACGCTGGGGGGCCGTAGTTTGGGGACCCCTGCCTTAAACGAATAATTATTTAGCCTAAGCCCCGTTTCAGCCACACTAAACTATCGTTTAAAGGGGAACATTATCACAATTTCAGAAGGGTTAAAACCATTAAAAATCAGTTCCCAGTGGCTTATTTTATTTTTCAAAGTTTTTTTCAAAATTTTACCCATCACGCAATATCCCTAAAAAAAGCTTCAAAGTGCCTGATTTTAACCATCGTTATATACACCCGTCCATTTTCCTGTGACGTCACATAGTGAAGCCAACACAAACAAACATGGCGGATAGAACAGCAAGATATAGCGACATTAGCTCAGATTCAAACTCGGATTTCAGCGGCTTAAGCGATTCAACAGATTACGAATGTATTGAAACGGATAGTTGTAGTGTGGAGGCAGGTAGCGAAAACGAAATTGAAGAAGAAACTGAAGCTATTGAGCCATATCGGTTTGAACCGTATGCAAGCGAAACCGACGAAAACGACACGACAGCCAGCGACACGGGAGAAAGTGAGGACGAATTCGGCAATCGCCTTCTAACCAACGATTGGTATGTGTTTGTTTGGCATTAAAGGAAACTAACAACTATGAACTAGGTTTACAGCATATGAAATACATTTGGCAACAACATGCACTTTGAGAGTGCAGACAGCCCAGTTTTCATCAATTAATATATTCTGTAGACATACCCTCATCCGCACTCTTTTCCTGGGGGTCTGGCGGCAGATTTCTTTGACTTTATCGTTGGAAATGCATGTGCTTTGAGTGTCGCAGGATATCCACACATTCTTGCCATCTCTGTCGTAGCATAGCTTTCGTCGGTAAAGTGTGCGGAACAAACGTCCAATTTCTTGCCACTTTCGCATCTTTGGGCCACTGGTGCAACTTGAATCCATCCCTGTTCGTGTTGTTACACCCTCCGACAACACACCGACGAGGCATGATGTCTCCAAGGTACGGAAAACAGTCGAAAAAACAGAAAATAACAGAGCTGATTTGACTCGGTGTTTGTAATGTGTTTGAGAAAATGGCGGATTGCTTCCCGGTGTGACGTCACGTTGTGATGTCATCGCTCCGAGAGCGAATAATAGAAAGGCGTTTAATTCGCCAAAATTCACCCATTTAGAGTTCGGAAATCGGTTAAAAAAATATATGGTCTTTTTTCTGCAACATCAAGGTATATATTGACGCTTACATAGGTCTGGTGATAATGTTCCCCTTTAAGGTCCCCCTCCTTGGATAATTTTTTACACGGGTAAGTGCGCCGTGTATTTCTTGAATCTCCGGCTCTTAGCTTTGTATGGACTCTTTGTAAACAATCAAACTGAGTTCGGAGAGGAAGTGACGTCAGAAAGAATGCGCCACAGCCAGCTTCATAATAAAGTTAAAGTACCAATGATTGTCACACACACACTAGGTGTGGCGAAATTATTCTCTGCATTTGACCCATCACCCTTGCGGTTTAATAACTCGGAGCTAACCACTGGAAATATGAAGGCGAGTCATCCAGACATGCCCGTGTTTCTCCTTTTGTCTGTACAGACGCTTGTGGAGATCACACATGAATACCTTAAGAGAAAGCGATTGCAGCTATTTGGGATACAACACTTCTCAGACGGCAAGGGAACTTTCCAATGTCCAGGTCAGCTGTGATTCTACTTACTGAAAAACGTTGTCCATTTGTCAAAGGAGAGACAACGAGAATGTGGGCTCCCGTGGATGTGGTAAAAAAAGGTAGCGCGTGCTTTGTTTCACCTGGCTTAGAGGGAAGACTACGGAAAACGGGCGAATGCATTTGGACTGGCAAAGCAGACTGTATCAGTTATTGTCCGCCATGTATGTCGCGGACTCAACGTCTAGGTCCAGAGTATATAAAGTCACCAAAAACTAATGGACAATGAAGGTGAAGGCAAAAGAGTGAGGAGTGTCCTGACCACATATCTACATCCTGAGATTGATTGTTGTAAAATGTAATTTGTCATATTGTGTACTTTCGCGTGTTTATTAAAGATTTGATTAATTTATGATGTCTCAGGTGTGATTCACTACAATAGGGCCCCACAGCGCACTGGATTCCAGTTCATTGAAATACCACAACACTGGATATTGTTCAGATAAGTTACATTTAAGAACTTGCACACAAAGCAACACTGGAGGTGACTGTAACGTGCGCATTTTCCGCGCATGCATAATAGGTCGCGTTGCGACGGCGGGGGGAGGCGGTCTTAAACGCTGGCATTGTTGTGTGCGGACACGGATAAGGTTAGGTGGGATTTACAAGGACTGTGAATCTTTGGGTGTCCCACGATTCAATTCAATATCGATTCTTGGGGTCACGATTCAATTTAAAATTGATATTTTTTTTCAATTCAACACGATTCTCGATTCAAAAACGATTTTTTTTCTCGATTCAAAAGGATTCTCTATTCATTCAATACATAGGATTTCAGCAGGATCTACCCCAGTCTGCTGACATGCAAGCAGAGTAGTAGATTTTTGTAAAAAGCTTTTATAATTGTAAAGGACAATGTTTTATTAACTGAGTGCAATAATGTAAATTTGTTTTAACTATTAAATGAACCAAAAATATGACTTATCTTTGTGAAAATATTGGACACAGTGTGTTGTCAAGCTTATGAGATGCGATGCAAGTGTAAGCCACTGTGACACTATTGTTCTTTTTTATTTTTATTTTATAAATGTCTAATGATAATGTCAATGAGGGATTTGTAATCACTGCTATGTTGAAATTGTAACTAATATTGATACTGTTGTTGATAATATTCATTTTTGTTTCACTACTTTTGGTTTGTTCTGTGTCGTGTTTGTGTCTCCTCTCAATTGTTCTGTTTATTGCAGTTCTGAGTGTTGCTGGGTCGGGTTTGGTTTTGGAATTGGATTGCATTGTTATGGTATTGCTGTGTATTGTTTTGTTGGATTGATTTATTTATGCTTCTTCTTAGGTGGGGTTTGCATCCATCTATTCACCACCAGTGTTGGGACTAACGCGTTACAAAGTAACGCGTTACTGTAACGCCGATAGTTTCGGCGGTAACTAGTAATCTAACGCGTTATTTTTTATATTCAGTAACTCAGTTACCGTTACTACATGATGCGTTACTGCGTTATTTTACGTTATTTTTGATGTTGTATCGGCTAGAAACAGAAGATCTGAGTGTGTTTTATTGCAGCGCTGTGGTGTCGTCCTTCTGAATCTCTTGTGTCACAGGGAGGAGGTGCGCTGTGTGTGTCTGGGTGTGGGGAGGGGTGCGCGCAGCAGCATTCGTGAGGTAGGGGCGGAGACAGAGAGAGCGAGAGAGTTGGTAACGCGCATGCGTCGCCAGGCTCAGCTTTTTATCGAGAGATTTATCAGATTTTATTTTTTATTATCTATAGCAGGGGTGTCAAAAGTGTGCCCCGGAGGCCATTTGTGGCCCACAGCTAATGTTTTAAAGGCCCACTGCACATTCTAAAAATACTATTAAAATAAACAAAAACATAACAAAAGTGAAATAAAAAAGTTTAAAGGCCTACTGAAACCCACTACTACCGACCATGCAGTCTGATAGTTTATATATCAATGATGAAATCTTAACATTGCAACACATGCCAATACGGCCCGGTTAGCTTACTAAAGTGCAATTTTAAATTTCGCGCGAAATATCCTGCTGAAAACGTCTCGGTATGATGACGTAAGCGCGTGACGTCACGGATTGTGGAGGACATTTTGGGACAGCATGGTGGCCAGCTATTAAGTCGTCTGTTTTCATCGCAAAATTCCACAGTATTCTGGACATCTGTGTTGGTGAATCTTTTGCAATTTGTTCAATGAACAATGGAGACAGCAAAGAAGAAAGCTGTAGGTGGGAAGGTGTGTATTGCGGCCGACTGCAGCAACAAAAACACAGCCGGTGTTTCATTGTTTACATTCCCGGAAGATGATAGTCAAGCTTTACCATTGGCCTGTGGAGAACTGGGACAACAGAGACTCTTACCGGAAGGACTTTGAGTTGGATGCGCAGAAGCAGTACCGTGAGTACGCATGCAGCTGCAGCTTCCAAGCATTTGATCGCTTGCCCGTACGTGCGTGCCGCTATGTGCATGTCACGTACGTAACTTTGGGGACTTTGGGGAAATATATGTGCCGTATGAACTTTGGGGAGGTGAACGGTACTTTGGGCTGTGGGATTGAGTGTGTTGTGCAGGTGTTTGAGTTGTATTGGCGGGTTATATGGACGGGAGGGGGGAGGTGTTTGTTATGCGGGATTAATTTGTGGCATATTAAATATAAGCCTGGTTGTGTTGTGGCTAATAGAGTATATATATATATATATATATTGAATCGCACCCACTGCCCTCTAGTCCTTCACTCTCACTTACCTCATCCACAAATCTTTCATCCTCGCTCAAATTAATGGGGAAATCGTCACTTTCTCGGTCCGAATCGCTCTCGCTGCTGGTGGCCATGATTGTAAACAATGTGCAGATGTGAGGAGCTCCACAACCTGTGACGTCACGCTCCTCGTCTGCTACTTCCGGTACAGGCAAGGCTTTTTTATCAGCGACCAAAAGTTGCGAACTTTATCGTCGATGTTCTCTACTAAATCCTTTCAGCAAAAATATGGCAATATCGCGAAATGATCAAGTATGACACATAGAATGGACCTGCTATCCCCGTTTAAATAAGAAAATTGCATTTCAGTAGGCCTTTAAATGACTCCCGCTTCATGGTGGTAGAGGGTGCTAGTGATCCCAGGGATCATTCTTGCGACTACTCGGCTGCAGAAGAAGTGACAACAACAGTTTTCTAAACTAGACTTTCAATCGAAGCAGGAGGTAATACTTAAAGGAAGATCTCCATCGAGACAGAGAGACTTTTAAAACTGAAGAAAGATAAGGAAGACTTCTATAAACAAGTTATCGATGCTTTTGTTCAGAAAGAGCTGCGCATGGACTTCATTTATAAGTAAAGTTAAGACCATAATAACGTTTTTTTTTTAATTAAATGTGCTTTTCATGATGGTATTCTTACATCACACTCAAATTTATAAGCGCAGGCCTAAATTTACCGCATGCCCCGGAGTGAGAAGAGGTTTTAAATTAATTACCGCCCCGGCGCTAATTCAAGGAAATACGGTAGTTACTTTTCACAGTAACGCATTACTTTTGGGTGTAAGTAACTGAGTTACTTTTGAAATAAAGTAACTAGTAACTGGTTTTCAGTAACTAACCCAACACTGTTCACCACCTTGTTCCAAAACAAGCATGTGTGAGTGGAAGGAAAACTTGAGGCTTCTCACATTTCACAACAAAGCAACATGCTGGCGGCTGGTGTGAGACCTGCTGACACCTCTTTGCCCTACTGGCTTTGTTTGTATGGTGGGCACAGAAAGGACAGAAATGCATACAAGTGTGTGTGTGTGTGTGTGTGTGTGTGTGTGTGTGTGTGTGTGTGTGTGCGTGTGTGTGTTCTTGCCTCTTGCAGTGTGTCCCAGGCGGGGTTCTGTCCCTCTGCCTCCTGTTCTTGAACCAGTTGCTGACCTGCGTGAGGGACAGTCCGGTCACTTTGGCCAAGTTCTTCTTCTCGTCCGGGGTCGGGTACCTGTTGCTCTTGTAACATTCCTTCAAGGCGTTGCGGGACTTCTCCTTAAAACAGTACACCGTCTCCTCCCCGTCCCATATGGTTTTGGGCAGGGGGAACTTTTTCCTGAGTCGGTACTTGTCCACGGCGCCCAGGCTGCGGCCCCGGGACCTCTCCGCCTCCTTGTAGCGGGCTTTGAGGTACAGGTCCTGCAGGAAGACGTGGTTGGAGGGGTGGAAGTCGTGGCTCTCCAGGAGGCTGTAGAGCTCCTTGAATTGTTCCCGGTGGAAGGCCACCAGAGCCTGGGCCTTGAGCAGCGTCTCGTTGCCACGTAGCAGCTCGGACGAGGGATGGACGGTGGAGAGGAATCTCCACAGTCGATCCACATTGCCCGCCTGCAGGAGGGCCTCGCACAGACATGAGACCTGGTCCGTGGAAAAACTCACCGCCGACTTCTGGAAACTTTCGAAGAGTTGCTCCGTCACTTGATCCGCGTATTTTTCCTCCCCCGCGGACTCCGAGGCCGTCGGCTCCTCCGCGCTATTGTCGGATTGTTCTGTGGGCTCCAAAGACAAGGAAGCCATTTTTTTGCTTTAACTTTTCCCCCCCCTCCTCCGCTGGTTCCTCCTCCTCGCTCCCTTTCTCTCCCTTCACACGCCAGCAGTCAACACGAGAGTACAAGTAGCGAGGACACGCCTCTTTCCACTCATCTAAAGTTTTTTTGTTTTTTTAATTGTTATTTTTAAAACCTTTATTTATAATATTCAACATTTACATACAAGCAAAGAAATAATAATTATACATATATAACCTATTTTTATGGGCTTGCCTCTTTGTGGTGTTAAGTTCCTGTTATAAGCTGTTATACAGTATATGCCTTGAGCTCTTACTTTGAAGGCGCTAAGAGCGGAAGTGGTGACACGTTGTAGTGGAGGACCTCTTTATTTCCTTTTTTTTAAACTTTAATAATTGTTGTTTTTTTCTTTTTTAATAAACCTTTATTTATACATTTCAACATTTACAAACAGTTTAGAAATAATAATCAAAGTAAGTACTTTATTTCCTTTCTTTCAAAACCTCCGCTCCACTACAACGTGTCACCATCTCCGCTCTTAGCGCCTTCAAAATAAGAGCTCAAGGCATAAGGTTCTCAAAATAGTGTCAGCTCAACTCTAAAGTTACTAATGCAAAGGCTTGATTTAATTGATGCCTGGAGATATAAAACATCCTGATAAGACATCCTTTACCTGGTCTAATAAGCTCAAGAAAATCTATAATAGACACCTGGTTAATTTCTAAATCACTGCAAAACAATGTTACTGTTCAAATTCTCTCCACTCCTTTGACTGATCATAGGGCTATACAGATTCACATCTCTCTACATCCCTTTCACAATCGTTCAAAAAGCTCATACTGGAAACTCAATAGTTCAGTTTTATGTCATGAAGCCGTTAGAATGAAGATTATTAATAATAATAATAATACATTTTATTTATAAGGCGCTTTTCTGCGCACTCAAGGACACCGTACAAAATCACAACAATAAAATCAAATTGGATTAAAAAAAAACAAGAACAAAAAAGAGAAAAGAAAAGATGATTACAATGAATAAGCAGTCAGGAATAGGTGTGTTTTGAGTCTTGATTTGAAGAGGGATATTGAATCTAAGTTAAAGATCTAATACCATTTTTTTAAATAAACCCAAAACAATTATTGCAGTAATTGGGAACTCCTTAGATATGAGATAGGTACATTTATTAGGAAATATTGCAGTAATCTAGCTAAGAATAAGCTTTCTGAGGAAGAAAATGTGATTTCCATCAGCAGAAGAAAAAGAAAGTCTCTTAGAAAGCCAAAATAAATTAGACAAAATGTATCAATTGAAAGCAGAAGGAGCCTTTGTAAGATCTAGAAAACAATGGCTGGAGGAAGGTGAACACAATTCTGCGTATTTCTTTCGTTTAGAAAAATCGCAGTCTCAAAACAACACCATTGATCAACTGCAAATAAACGATTTGGTTTGCAATGATGCAAAACAGATTGCAAATTATTGTTCTCAATTTTACAAAAAATGATACAATAGTCAATACTGTGAAAGTGATGCTGTTTGGTTTTTGGATGCCTTAACTGAAACTAAATCAATCAGCACAGCTGACCAAGTATTCTGTGACCGTCCAATCTGTCTCAAGGAAGTAGTGGAATCAATTAATAGCTTAAAAAATAACACATCTCCTGGAGTGGATGGTATTACATCTGAAGTCTATAAAATATTTTCAGAAGAGCTAGCTCCCTTCTTACTAGAAGTGTTTTGTGAAAGTATTGATACAGGTGCCCTTCCTCCAACTTTAACACAAGGCCTCATTACCCTTATACCCAAACCAAACAAAAAGATTGACTAATCATTGATGATTGGCGTCCAATTAGCCTTCTAAACAATGACTATAAGATTGTAGCTATTTTTTTGCTAAACGTTTAAAATTGGTTCTGGATGACATAATTGATGAGACGCAGTCAGGATTTATGAGAGGGAGACACATATGGAATAATATCAGGCTTGTTCTTGACATACTGGATTACCCAGAGGTCATTCATGATGAAGGCTTCCTTCTTTTCCTGGACTTCTACAAAGCTTTTGACTCGATCGAACATGAATTTATCTTCAAAACACTTGACACATTTGGCTTTGGCAATTTTTTCCGCAAAACAATCAAGACTTGGTAATGGTAATAGCTCGATATACCTCAAATCTGGTACATCTCCAAGATTCGAATTAAAACGTGGGTTACGGCAAGGTTGTCCTATTCCTCCATATTTATTTTTGTTAGCCACCCAATTGTTATCGGTTCATATAAAAACTAGTTGTTTAAAGGGGATCTCTGTATTAGACAGAGAAATAACTGTCAGTCAACTGGCTGACGACACAACACTCTTTTTGAAGGACTTTTCTCAAACTCCTCTTGCCTTGGATGTGATTCATGTTTTTTCCTTGGCTTCTGGTCTCTGTCTGAATGTGAACAAGTGTGAACTAATGGCTGTGAAGAGATGTGAAATGATGTCTATATGTCAAATTCCAGTTAAGGATAGTATTAATTACCTAGGAATACTTATCACTAAAAATCAGAATTCTAGATCGGTATTGAATTTTATTCTAATTGTAGAACAAACTAAGAAAAGATTGAACCAATGGCTACAGAGGACTAGGGCTGTGAATCTTTGGGTGTCCCACAATTCGATTCAATATCGATTCTTGGGGTCACGATTCGATTCAAAATCGATTTTTTTTTTCAATTCAACACTATTCTCGATTCAAAAACGTTTTTTCCCCCGATTCAAAAGGATTCTCTATTCATTCGATACATAGGATTTCAGCAGGATCTACCCCAGTCTGCTGACATGCAAGCAGAGTAGTAGATTTTTGTAAAAAGCTTTTATAATTGTAAAGGACAATGTTTTATCAACTAATTGCAATAATGTACATTTGTTTTAACTATTAAATGAACCAAAAATATGACTTATTTTATCTTTGTGAAAATATTGGACACAGTGTGTTGTCAAGCTTATGAGATGTGATGCAAGTGTAAGCTACTGTGACACTATGGTTCATTTATTTTTTATTTTTTATAAATGTCTAATGATAATGTCAATGAGGGATTTTTAATCACTGCTATGTTGAAATTGTAACTAATATTGATACTGTTGTTGATGGGGGGTGGGGGGGTGGGGGTGTTACCCACATATGCGGTCCTCTCCAAGGTTTCTCATAGTCATTCACATCGACGTCCCACTGGGGTGATTTAGGGCTATATAAATAAACATTGATTGATTGATTGATATATGTATGTATGTATATATATCCATCCATCCATTTTCTACCGCTTATTCCCTTCGGGGTCGCGGAAGTGCTGGAGCCTATCTCAGCTACAATCGGGCGGAAGGCGGGGTACACCCTGGACAAGTTGCCACCTCATCGCAGGGCCAACACAGATAGACAGACAACATCCATCCATCCATTTTCTACCGCTTATTCCCTTTGGGGTCGCGGGGGGCGCTGGAGCCTATCTCAGCTACAATCGGGCGGAAGGCGGGGTACACCCTGGACAAGTTGCCACCTCATCGCAGGGCCAACACAGATAGACAGACAACATCCATCCATCCATTTTCTACCGCTTATTCCCTTTGGGGTCGCGGGGGAGCTGGAGCCTATCTCAGCTACAATCGGGCGGAAGGCGGGGTACACCCTGGACAAGTCGCCACCTCATCGCAGGGCCAACACAGATAGACAGACAACATTCACACTCACATTCACACACTAGGGCAAATTTAGAGTTGCCAATCAACCTATCCCCAGGTGCATGTTTTTGGAGGTGGGAGGAAGCCGGAGTACCCGGAGGGAACACACGCAGTCACGGGGAGAACATTCAAACTCCACACAGAAAGATCCCGAGCCCGGGATTGAACCCAGGACTACTCAGGACCTTCGTATGGTGAGGCAGATGCACTAACCCCTCTTCCACCGTGCTGCCGACAGACAACATATATATGTGTGTGTATATATATATATATATATATATGTATGTATATATATATATGTGTATGTATATGTATATGTATATATATATGTGTGTATATATATATATATATATGTATATCTGTATATATATATATATATATATATATATATATATATATATATATATATATATATATATATATATGTATATATATATATATATGTATGTATATATATATATATGTGTATATATAAAAAATAAATACTTGAATTTCAGTGAATTACAGCTATATATGTCTATATATACTGTATATATATATATATATATATATATTTTATTTTTTTTTTTTTTTTTTTTTTTTTTTTTTTTTTTGAATATCTACCTAATTCTGAGGTCTCAAGATTGGCAAGTATGCTTCCAGGGGACCCTACTTTTAGTAGCAACCATGCATAGGAAAAATATATATTTTATCAAATGGTGAAATTGTAGCATATAGTCATTTTGGGGCAGGCAGAATCAGTTCACATCAAAACTATGAAAAAATAATACATTTACATACATAATTTATACGGTACGTGTACACTGGACAGTGATACGGTATTGCTGTTGATGTCTTGACAAAAAGGACTGCCGCAAGATGGCGGACAGCCTGACGTATAATGCGGCCAATCTGACGTATGATGCGGCCAATCCGTGAAGCACCAAGCCAATTTTGTACCTCTGGCGTGATTGGTCGTCTGCACCGGATAAGGCGGGTGCATTGTAGCGGAACCCGGAAATTAGTAACCGAGCACCGCACGACCAGACGACAAGAGCTGACGCATTGCTTAAAACTTCATATCTGTTGGGATATAAACCAAAACCCAGTTACCGTCAAAGGAAGACTTACATTAGAATAAGTAAGTTATCACCATCGTCATTTGTTTAAAATGATAGGTTTTGTTGTTGACAATGTTCGCCGCGCAGTCGCTTGTACGCTACTCTGGCTAGCTGTTTGTTAACAAATCGGAATTATTAAAAAAAATAAAATAAGCACTACGTTATAGTGGTCATTTGTGATTAATGTAAAGCGTAGAGAGTTTGGTTTTAAAAATGCAATATACAAATAAATATGTGAAGTAAAGCAGTATACAAGTAGCTGAAGTAGGCGTTGTCTCGTTTTTTACCGGTCTTGCAGCTAAAAAGAATCCATCCATCCATTTTTCTACCGCTTGTCCCTTACGGCAGTGTTTTTCAACCTATTTGGGTTAAACATATTTTTTACTAACCAGTAATTATAGTCTGCAAATGTGTTGTTGTTGAGTGTCGGTGCTGTCTAGAGCTCGGCAGAGTAACCGTGTAATACTCTTCCATATCAGTAGGTGGCAGCAGGTAGCTAATTGCTTTGTAGATATCGGAAACAGCGGGAGGCAGGGTGCAGGTAAAAGGGTGTCTAATGCTTAAGCAAAAAATAAACAAAAGGTGAGTGCCTCTAAGACAGGGGTCGGCAACCCGCGGCTCCCGGAGCCGCATGCGGCTCTTTGATCACTCTGATGCGGCTCACCTGCATACTTGCCGACCCTCCCGATTTTTCCGGGAGACTTCCGGATTTCAGTGCCTCTCCCGGAAATCTCCCGGGGCAAACATTCTCCGATTTTCACCTGGATAACAATATTGATGGCACTGCCTTTAGCGTTGTCGTCGCGTCCGCTTTTTCACCATAACATCAGCGTGCCGGCCCAGTCACATGTTGTATGCGGCCTCTGCTTACACACGTGAGTGGCTGCAAGGCATATTTGGTCAACAGCCATACAGGTCACACCGAGGGTGGCCGTATAAACAACTTTAACACTTACTAATATGCGCCACACTGTAAACCCCCACCAAACAAGAATGACAAACACATTTCGGGAGAACTTCCCCCCGCCCCCTCTCTCTCAGTGCGTCGGTTGAGGTGAGCGGGGTTGGGGGGGTGGGGTTTGGTGGTAGCGGGGGTGTATAATGTAGCCCGGAAGAGTTAGGGATGCATGGGATTCTGGGTATTTGTTCTGTTGTGTTTATGTTGTGTTACGGTGCGGATGTTCTCCCGAAATGTGTTTGTCATTCTTGTTTGGTGTGGGTTCACAGTGTGGCGTATATTAGTAAGAGTGTTAAAGTTGTTTATACGGCCACCCTCAGTGTGACCTGTATGGCTGTTGACCAAGTATGCCTTGCAGTCACTCATGTGTGTCTGCAGAAGCTGCATACAACATGTAACTGGGCTGCCACGCTCTTTGTACGGGTTGTAGAGGGCGCTAAAGGCAGTGCCATCACGGCACGCCCTTAATATTGTTGTTTGGGTGAAAATCAGCAGACATTTGAGAGAATAGTTGCCCTGAAAATCGTGAGTCTCCCGGAAAAATCAGGAGCGTTGGCAAGTATGTCAAGCGCCATTCATATAAAACTTGCGGACCGCACTAACATTAAATTTTCATATTAAGGCGTGGACCCCTGGTTTATACATAGCACAAAGCAAAAAAAAACGTTGTATGCAGTGTTATTTCATTTTAAATTTCGGAAGAGTTTTGTGGCTCCCATTGTTTTCTTTAATTTGTGAAACGGGGTCAAAATGGCTCTTTGAGTGGTAAAGGTTGCCGACCCCTGCCCTAAGAAAAGGCATTGAAGCGTAGGGAAGGCTATGCAGAACAAAACTATAACCGAACTGGCTACAAATGCCGGACGACAGCAAAGACTTCTTGTGGAGCAAAGATGGCGTCCACAATGTATATCCGAACATGACATGAGAATCGACAATGTCCCCACGAAGAAGGATAAAAACAAAGTAGATGCGGGAAATATCGCTCAAAGGACGACCTGAAACTGCCACAGGAAAATACCAAAAAAAGAGAAAAAGCCACCAAAATTGGAGCGCAAGACAAGAACTAAAACACTACACACAGGAAAACAGCAAAAAAAAACCTCCAAATAAGTCACGGCGTGATGGTGGTGACAGTTAGGGATGTCCCGATACAACTTTTTCACTTCCGATACGATACCGATATTGTAGCCTTGAGTATTGGCCGATATCAATACGATACGATATAGGCACGAATCATACATATATTTATTCCTTATTTTGTTGTGTGGAATGTTAGAAAAGGCTTGATAAAGTGATGTTACTGTTACTGATGTTGTAGTGTTAAAACAGAAAACAAGAGTAGGTATAGGAAAAACTGACCCATTTATTATTAACCAATTGGTTACATAAATTTTAACCTTCAACATAAGAGTATTACCTCAACAAATCCAATAAAAACAAAATGTTATATTTAAAGTGCAAAATAACCACTAATACCAACATAATTATACAATTGAATAGAATAAATTAAAAATAAATTAGAAGACCCTGAAAAATAACCTAAATAAATCCAATTTATAAAAAAAAAAAAAAAAAAACGTTTTAAAGTGCAAACAATTCAAGTTCACTTCAGTTATTTTTTTACTGTCAGCATATGTTGGATAGTATTGTTTTGTCCACAATGTAGTGGCGGCTAGGAATAATGTAGCGAGGTTCGAGGTGCTCCATTAAGCGTTTAAACCCGACATTACTCACCACCGACAGGGGCTGGTCATCAAGCACAATAAACTGGGCTATCTTTTCTGTTATGGCCATTGCCTTTTTGCTGTCCCGTGGTAGTTTGTCACGTCTTGCAAAGCTTTCGGCCAGCGTGGGTTGCTGAAGCGAGCCAGAGGTTTGTTGCTTCGCCTTGCTGCTCTCGCGAAAATCCTCATGTTCTTTTTTGTGGTGTTTTTTCAAATGTGCGATGAGGTTGCTTGTATTGAACCTTCCCGATTCTGTCCCTCCACGGGACACTTGCGCCTGACAAATGTTGCATTTAGCGGCAACGTCTTTGTCCGAGTTTAGGTTAAAATATTTCCACACAGCCGACATCACTACACTTTGCTTCAAGCACACGCGTTGTCGTTGTTGTGATCACGTGGGCTGTGCATGCTGGATCAGAGACGCTCTTCTTCCGCGGCCGGCACCAACGTTAATTAAGGGGCATTGCCGCCACCTACTGTGTTGGGAGTGTGATCAAACCAGAGTCACCTATTATAGACGTGCTGCAGCGGTAAATGGACAGCTTACATCGGAGCGCTTATATCGGAGTTTTTAGATTCATCCATCCATCCATCCATTTTCTACCGCTTATTCCCTTTGGGGTCGCGGGGGCGCTGGAGCCTATCTCAGCTACAATCGGGCGGAAGGCGGGGTACACCCTGGACAAGTCGCCACCTCATCGCAGGGCCAACACAGATAGACAGACAACATTCACACTCACATTCACACACTAGGGCCAATTTAGTGTTGCCAATCAACTTATCCCCGGGTGCATGTCTTTGGAGGTGGGAGGAAGCCGGAGTACCCGGAGGGAACCCACGCAGTCACGGGGAGAACATGCAAACTCCAGTCCGATAAAATCCGATATTCACTTTTTTGGCTAATATCGGACTGATTTCCGATATCAATATCGGACTGATTTCCGATATCAATATCGGATCGGGACATCCCTAGTGACAGTACACCTACTTTGAGACAAGAGCTATAGTGATGCATGCTTGGTTATGCTTTAAAGTCATATCCAACAATTGCGACAACGACTTTTTACTGTCAACTGAGTTTCGTTGTTTAATGATTCCTGCTGGTGGTGTGCCTCCGGATTTTGTCAACGCAAAAAATGTGCCTTGGCTCAAAAAAGGTTAAAAATCACTGCCTTACGGGGTGGCGGTGGGTTCACCCTGGACAAGTCGCCGCCTCATCACAGGGCCAACACGGATAACATTTACACAATGAAACTCAAATCAGCATTTCTTTTAGAAATACATTGTTTGATTGTTACTCTTGCTGCAGAAGTGTTGTGCTCGTTTGCAAATGTGTCTTAATTTGATTTCACTCTTCTTCTTTTTAAGCCAGAATGGAAGGGTCATTGACAGTTACTTCCAATCCCTCTGTGAATGTGCGTCTAACCACCGCCATATCCTCTTTTGAGGTCAAGCGAAGGTTTGATAGAGGCTTGTGCATTGCAGAGCTGAAGGTACGTCTATATCGACACAGTGCATCATCCTAAAGTACAGTAATCAGTGTATACAATAGTAGTAATGATATCCGGGTGACGTCTCATCAAGGGGAAACTGGAGATGGTGGTGGGCGTGCCTTCCTCCTGCATGGACCTGGAGTTGTTCAGCACCTCAGACGATTACATGCAAAAAATGGATGACGACAACGCTTTGCTGGGCTCTTATCCCGTGGATGATGACTGCAGAATACACGTATGTGGATGCTGTGAAAATGTTTTCCCAATTATTTATTGCACGGATTAGCAATCTATTTGTGGTGGTGGGCGAATGGCCCGGGCGGTGTCAATATGCATAATTGACTTTAACGCTTTAAAAAAAAAAAAAGGCACAAAAACTGTTTTACATTTATTTAATGAAAAAATCAGTTGTTAGTTTCAATATCTCGTTTTCGTGTCACATTTGATTGTTTTGCTCTCTTTTTCAATTGTTACTGATTATTTTATTAATACAATGCAACGCAAGCTGCACTTTGTATAGGCCTTTGTTTATTTACATGCAGTACAGGCCAAAAGTTTGGACACACCTTCTCATTCAATGTGTTTTCTTTATTTTCATGACTATTTACATTGTAGATTGTCACATCAAAACTATGAATGAACACACGTGGAGTTATGTACTTAACAAAAAAAGGTGAAATAACTGAAAACATGGTTTATATTCTAGTTTCTTCAAAATAACCACCCTTTGCGCTGATTACTGCTTTGCACACTCTTGGCATTCTCTCCATAAGCTCCAAGCACACCTGTGAAGTGAAAACCATTTCAGGTGACTACCTCTTGAAGCTCATCGAGAGAATGCCAAGAGTGTGCAAAAAAAAGTAATCTAAGCAAAGGGTGGTTATTTTGAAGAAACTAGAATATATAACATGTTTTCAGTTATTTCACCTTTTTTTTGTTAAGTACATAACTCCACATGTGTTCATTCATAGTTTTGATGTGACAATTCATAGTTTTGATGTGACAATCTACAATGTAAATAGTCATGAAAGTAAAGAAAACACATTGAATGAGAAGGTGTGTCCAAACTTTTGGCCTGTACTGTATATTATTCTGTCCTCCCTTAATAGTTAATAGTCCTTTTAAATTGGTGACGAAAAAACTTGTCACTTGAGGTTGTTAATTAATAGTCCCCACAATTAAGTTACTGTAAAACAAAGCACACAAAGGGAAGTACATAAATATACAAATGACATCCATATACACATTCATACCCTCACCAGGGTACTGGAGTGGGCACGGGAGTTTGCTCAACCAGTCCACATGTGTTTTGTGGATTTGGAAAAGGCATTCGATCATGTCCCTTGCGGTGTCTTGTGGGGGGTGCTCCAGGAGTACGGGGTCCAGACTCTGTTGCTACGGGCCATTAGGTCCCTATACAAGCGGGGCAGGACTCTGGTTCGCATTGCCGGTAGTAAGTCAGACATGTTCCTAGTGGAGGTTGGAATCCGCCAGGGCTGCCCTTTGTCACCGGCCCTGTCCATTATCTTTATGGACAGAATTTCTAGGCACAATCAGGGTGTGGAGGGTTTCCAGTTTGGTGGCCAGAAGATTGCATCTCTGCTTTTTGCAGATGATGTGGTCCATTTGGCTTCATTAAGCTGGGACCTTCAGAGTTCTCTGGGGCGGTTTGTGTGAAGCTGCAGGGATGAGGATCAGCACCTCTAAATCTGAGGCGGTGGTTTTCAGTCGGAAAAGGGTTGACTGCACCCATTGGGTCGGGAGTGAAATTCTGCCTCAGGTAGAGGAGTTAAAGTATCTATATCGAGTGAGGGAAGAATGGAAGGTGAGATTGACAGAGGGATTGGTGCAGCGTCTGCAGTGATGTTCTGGGCTGTTGTTGTGAAGAAGGAGCTGAGCCAGAATGCGAAGCTCTTGATTTATCGGTTAATCTACGTTCCTACCCTCACCTATGGTCACAAGCTTTGGGTACTGATCAAAAGGACAAGGTCGGGAATACAAGCAGCAGAAATTAGTTTCCTCAACATGATGTCTGGGATCACCCTCAGACATACGGTGAGGAGCTCGGTCATCCGGGAGAGACTCAAAGTAAAGCCGCTGCTCCTTCACGTCGAGAGGAGCCAGCTGAGATGGCTCGGGCGTCGACCACGTATGCCTCCTGGACGCCTCCATAGTTGGGGGTTTTGGGCATGTCCAGCCGGGAGGAGGCCTCGGGGCAGACCTAGGACACGTTGGAGAGACTATGTCTACATCCACACGGAAGTAATACAAATAACGCTTTTCAAAACAAAAGCAGCACCGTTGTATTGCACACTCGACATAGATACTTTTTTAAATTGATTTTGTAATTTATGTGGCAACACTAAAATTGGCCCTAGTGTGTGAATGTGAGTGTGAATTGTTGTCTGTCTATCTGTGTTGGCCCTGCGATGAAGTGGCGACTTGTCCAGGGTGTACACCGCCTTCCGCCCGATTGTAGCTGAGATAGGCTCCAGCGCCCCCCGCGACCCCAAAAGGGAATAAGCGGTAGAAAATGGATGGATGGATGATTGGCCTCACGCGGGCCGGACATGGACGCACAAAGGGCCGGATGTGGCCTGCGGGCCGCCGAATGCCCAGGTCTGCTCTAAAGGCTTAGTGGCCACATACGTGGACAGCACCTTTTAGCTCTTATTTCCAAAATTGTGTACACTACTGAATTGGGGTCTTATGGCCGCTTATGTGGACACTTATACTGCCATCTGGTGGTGTCAGAAGAGTATAACATACAATGGAATTTGGAAAAAAAGGTGTAAAAATAAGAATTAGCATGTCACTAAACATGAAGTACACGTTTGTGTACTTATGGGCTAAGTACATCATATCAAAAGATGATTCTTAGTTTGTATTCTAATTAGGGTCCAATAAGCCCAAATGGCAAAGATAAATAAAAAAAGTATGTAAACAAACAGTTTGGGCCTTAAGAGGTTATGCAGTACCATATAATTTGATGGAATGTATGCAGTAATACTTTATTTTTGCATCCATAATTTAATTTTATATTCCTCTTTAGGTTATTGATCAAAGTGGTGGTCAACTGGGAGAGTTCACTGATGTTTCCAAAGTGGAGAAGTTTGCTCTGTCAGATGACGCGTATGAAAAGAGAACAGGTATTGTTCCAATTAATAAGGTTAATGTCATTTCTCTACATATTGTCAAGTCAAAATGCAAACTAATGGGAGAAATGTACTGTGAGACTTAGACTTAGGCTTCCTTTATTGTCATTCAAATTTGAACTTTACAGTACAGATAAGAACGGCATTTTGTTGCATGGGACATTAGCAGAGATTTGTTTTCAAGTATCTTGTTGACCTAAATGCAACTCACTCTCCCTCAAGAGACGGCAAGGTCCTTCATGAAGAAGCAGTCACTCGGTCGCTACAATGAAGAAGAAATGGCCAAGAAAAAAGCAGAGAGCATCGCTCGGGAGGAAGAACAGAAGGCGGCTGCTGAAGCCATTACCGTCGGCAGCCGATGCCAAGTGCACGCCAGCGGGCAGCCCACAAAGCTTGGCACAGTCATGTATGTTGGTAAGTCACGTAGGGCTTTTGGACAAGTTATTTAGCTTTATTGTTTTGTAACAGAGCAACAATATTGTCATTTACGATGATGGAAAGTCAGCTACATCATTTACTATGAACTGTAGGATAGACAATTTTGTACATTGAAAATTACTTTTAGTTGACCTCCATATGATAATACATACAACATTATTTTGCCACAGGAAATATTTCAATTTAAAATAATTTAGAAGAATCTGATGTGGATTTAAAGCATTTTTATTCCTAATACAAGTGCAAAAAGAAGCAAACAGCTGTATTAGAAGATTAAATTACAATACGGCTGACTACATCAAACATAATAATCAATGTCATATGAGTGTAAAAATAAGTTAACCGCGCCGCTGCATATCAAAATTAAAAACAAATAAATTGTGTATTTGCCAGTAGTATTTGTTATGCAGATGGAGTATACATACAGTCATTTAATTTGGAATGTAATAGTCTAACAAAAGGGATGTCTCATTTCCGTGTGGAAAATCACGGGGGATGACACCACCGACTTTTGTCGAAAAATGTTACTGGCGATATTTGTCAAGATTGTCGACAAATGTTACTGGTGATATTTGTCAAGATTGTCGACAAATGTTACTGGTGATATTTGTCAAGATTGTCGACAAATGTTACTGGTCATATTTGTCAACATTGTCGACAAATGTTATTGGTGATATTTGTCGACATTGTCGACAAATGTTATTGGTGATATTTGTCGACATTGTCGACAAATGTTACTGGTCATGTTTGTCGACATTGTCGACAAATGTTATTGGTGATATTTGTCGACAATGTCGACAAACGTTACCGGTGATATTTGTCGACATTGTCGACAAACGTTGCCGGTGATATGTGTCGACATTGTCGACAAACGTTACCGGTGATATTTGTCGACATTGTCGACAAACGTTACGGTGATATTTGTCGACATTGTCGACAAACGTTACCGGTGATATTTGTCGACATTGTCGACAAACGTTGCCGGTGATATGTGTCGACATTGTCGACAAACGTTACCGGTGATATTTGTCGACATTGTCGACAAACGTTACGGTGATATTTGTCGACATTGTCGACAAACGTTGCCGGTGATATGTGTCGACAAACGTTACCGGTGATATTTGTCGACATTGTCGACAAACGTTACCGGTGATATTTGTCGACATTGTCGACAAACGTTACCGGTGATATTTGTCGACATTGTCGACAAACGTTACCGGTGATATTTGTCGACATTGTCGACAAACGTTACCGGTGATATTTGTCGACAAACGTTACCGGTGATAATTGTCGACATTGTCGACAAATGTTACTGGTGATATTTGTCGACATTGTCGACAAATGTTACTGGTGATATTTGTCGACAATGTCGACAAATGTTACAGGTGATATTTATCGACGTTGTCGACAAATTTTACTGGTG
This sequence comes from Nerophis lumbriciformis, assembly GCF_033978685.3. Classification (NCBI taxonomy): domain Eukaryota; kingdom Metazoa; phylum Chordata; class Actinopteri; order Syngnathiformes; family Syngnathidae; genus Nerophis; species Nerophis lumbriciformis. The sequence continues at coordinate 29,909,569 of NC_084564.2, read as the reverse complement.
ATATTTGTCGACGTTGTCGACAAGCGTTACCGGTGATATTTGTCGACGTTGTCGACAAACGTTACCGGTGATATTTGTCGACGTTGTCGACAAACGTTACCGGTGATATTTGTCGACGTTGTCGACAAACGTTACCGGTGATATTTGTCGACATTGTCGACAAACGTTACCGGTGATATTTGTCGACATTGTCGACAAACGTTACCGGTGATATTTGTCGACATTGTCGACAAACGTTACCGGTGATATTTGTCGACATTGTCGACAAGCGTTACCGGTGATATTTGTCGACATTGTCGACAAATGTTACTGATGATATTTGTCGACATTGTCGACAAATCTCCCGTCCAAAAGCAGAACCTAGTAACTCACTTCTAGCTGATTTTGATAAAACAAACGAAAACCAATCTATTTTATATTAAAGTCCCATCCATTCACAGAGATTTGATTTCTGCTTTGTTGATGTTAATTGGTATCCGCAATTACAGCCTGCAATTTTCGTTCAGAATGTTCAGCATATCACCTAGTAACTCCAAAATTATTATCAGCTCAGTTTTGACCAAAATTGAGTTACTGGGTTTTGCCTTTGGACGGGAGAAATGTTACTGGTCATGTTTGTCGACATTGTCGACAAATGTTACTGGTGATATTTGTCGACATTGTTGACAAATGTTACTGGTGATATTTGTTGACATTGTCGACAAATGTTACTGGTCATGTTTGTCGACATTGTCGACAAATGTTATTGGTGATATTTCTCAACATTGTTGACAAATGTTACTGGTCATGTTTGTCGACATTGTCGACAAATGTTACTGGTCATGTTTGTCGACATTGTCGACAAATGTTACTGGTGATGTTTGTCGACATTGTCGACAAATGTTATTGGTGATATTTGTCGACAATGTCGACAAATGTTACAGGTGATATTTGTCGACAAATGTTATTGGTGATACTTGTTGACATTGTCGACAAACGTTACCGGTGATATGTGTCGACATTGTCGACAAACGTTACCGGTGATATTTGTCGACATTGTCGACAAACGTTACTGGTGATATTTGTCAACATTGTCGACAAATCCTGTTAACAATGGTGCGGTAATTAACACACTCAAAGGACTCCACCTAAGTGAAGCAAGGTGACCGGTTGCAGCAGCCTCAGAAAAGTTGTAACTGCATACACAATGGCCTTTGGCGTGGGCGGTAGTATCTTCACAGGGCTTCAAGACAAACCTGCTGTTGCACTTCTGCCTCCGCGACTGTGACTGGGCTTGATTTTATAAGCTGCAGGTTCTGTTTTTAAATGTTTATATCCCCAACGACCACCCTCATTTAATCATGGCAGCCAAAATGGTGATAGTGAGTAAAATTCAGTTAAATGTGCAGGCCTAGTTTTAACCATAATGTGGTGAGCAGCCAAAACATAAACAAGCTGCAATAAGTTGAATTTATAGTTACATGGCCCACATCATAATTTTTGGTCATCAGTGTTGCCTTTTTATAAAAGAATCACAACCTATCCAAATGAAAAGCAAAACATATATTAGAAGTTAAGCTTTTAAGAGGTTTGTGAGATTTACTGAGGCGCCATGTGTGACAAAATTCAGTCCTAGCCGACTAAAAATCTAAAAAGTGCTAAAAAACGAATTTTTTTGGTGTTCTTTTTAAATAGTTACAGTTGCATTGTTTTGTTAAGTACACTGTGGTTGTGGTGTTGACAGGCACAACAGAATTCAAGCCAGGCTTTTGGGTGGGTGTGAAGTATGATGAGCCACTGGGGAAACATGACGGCAGGTAAGAGCACCATAATGCACCTCCTATTTAGTGTGTCATGGCACAGATTTGTTTTATTGAGCACTTGACCCCTTTTCTCCGTTTCTTCTTATCTCAGTTGTAACGGGAAGCGGTACTTTGAATGTGAGAACAAATATGGAGGCTTCGTGAAGCCGCTGAACGTGACCGTCGGAGACTTTCCTGAAGAGGATTACGGTTTAGATGAAATGTAGGACTGAACGTGCGATGGTGGGGGAGAAAAAACATCATCCAAACATTTTTTTTTTTTTGCATCTTGTGCTTTTTCAAGAGGGAAAGTGAGCAGTGGTGTTTGAGTTAAGTATGTTCTTTTAACTCCAAAGTCCTTCATTTCATGGTCATGCAGCATAATATTTAATGTACGCCTATTCTGTATCCTTGGGCATGCAGGATGTGATCATATGTACAATATAAGAATACTAAAAAGGCAGAGTTTTTGATGCAACTTTCAATCCTTCATGTGTTTGTAATGTCACAGTATACTGTATTGTCATTTTTCATCCTTTGATTTATTGCAGTGTGTACCAATCATACTGTATGTACAAAAAGGAACCTCTTCCTTTTCAAATGTTTGTGTATAAAATATAGATCATGTCTCCATGTAGATAAATGATGCATTGCATTTCCTCTTATTTTTGTATTAATGAAGTCCTGTCATTGAAAATGTTTGCAATCTAGTGTGTCGTGTTTATGTTGAGCCACTGCAGTTGAACTCATCAGAAAATCTTTTCACAAAAAATTTACATAGAATACTTTTTTTTTTATCATTAAGCTTGCTATCAATATTCCGAATTGGGAACTGTAGACAGGAAATATGGAACTGATTAATTGATGGTAATTTTAACAGTCCTCCTTTGTGTCGCATTTGCTGTAAATGTTTCTATCTACAGAGCGCTCTTGAAAATTGATGTAAAGACAACCACATTTTCTTCCATTTTTACTCCCAGTAATGCACCACCACGTTGGTCACAAACAAGAGTTGTGTAAAGACAAATATGGTAAAAGGAAAAAGCCTTACATCACGAATGTCTTGCACACTTTCTCCACTTTTTCTTAACGCTCAGGTCTAACTGGATTTCTTATGGGCCCGCTGCAAAACAAGCACCCAATACGGGTGTTAAGATAGTGGTTTCTGTTTCATTTTTACCTATACATAGACCAATTATTTGTTTCAAATGTTTAGTTTTCTGTTTTTTCCCCATTATGGGATGAATAAAAGTCTATCCATCTATTCTTTTGCGCTAGCTTTTTAGCTTTAATCTACCCCCGGGCCAGGGCTTCTCGGCACAGATAGCAGGCCCATCCACATTTCCGCAGGAATTTTCAAGTTGCCGATTTTCCGTGTTTATTTTATAAGCACAGCTCCAGTGTACTTGTGTTTTGGGGAGGAGATCCGATATTGGCTGAGAAACAAGGGTGTGGAGATGTCCCCATTCTCTTTAGAAGAGATCAAATTTGGTATTATTTTATAAACGACTAAGATAGAAATGTTTGTCAACATTATTATGCTCCAGGCAAAATTGTTTCCCACATAAATGTCGATTTATGAAAGTAAGGCCTACATTTTCTAATTGGCTTAATGGTTTGTCTGTCTACCTGTGTTGGCCCTGCGATGAGTTGGCGACTTGTCCAGGGTGTACACCGCCTTCCGCCCGAATGCAGCTAAGATAGGCTCCAGCGACCCCGAAAGGGACGAGCGGTAGAAAATGGATGGATGGATGGGTTGTCTGTCTATCTGTGTTGGCCCTGCGATGAGGTAGCGACTTGTCCAGGGTGTACCCCGCCTTCCGCCCGAATGCAGCTAAGATAGGCTCCAGCGACCCCGAAACGGACAAGCGGTAGAAAATGGATGGATGGAGGGTTACAATTATCAATCAAATCTTGGAGAATGATTAAGAGTACAAAAGCCCTCAAATTGTTATCTTTGTTAAAACTAGTGGTTAGAGTGTCCGCCCTGAGATCGGTAGGTTGTGGGTTCAAAAGACTATAAAAAAATGGGACCCATTATCTCCCTGCTTGGCACTCAGCATCAAGGGTTGGAATTGGGGGTTAAATCACCAAAAATTATTCCTGGGCGCGGCACCGCTGCTGCCCACTGCTCCCCTCACCTCCCAGGGGGTGATCAAGGGTGATGGGTCAAATGCAGAGGACAAATTTCACCACACCTAGTGTGCGTGTGACAATCATTGGTACTTTAACTTTAACTTTAACTTAACATTTAAAGTGATTTAGGTAGCCCTTTTTGTCTTTTATATTATATTTATTATATATTTGTATTATATTGGGGAGGTATAGCTCGGTTGGTAGAGTGGCCTTGCCAGCAACTTGAGGGTTCCAGGTTCGATCCCCGCTTCCGCCATTCCTGGTCACTGCCGTTGTGTCTTTGGGCAAGACGCTTTACCCACCTGCTCCCAGTGCCACCCACACTGGTTTAAATCTAACTTAGATATTGGGTTTCACTATGTAAAAGCACGTTTTGAGTCACTAGAGAAAAGCGCTATATAAATATAATTCACTCACTTTCCACATAAATGTCAATTTATGAAAGTAAGGGCTACATTTTGTAATTGGCTTAATGGGTTACAATTATCAATCAAATCTTGGAGAATGATTAATAGTACAAAAAAAGGCCTTAAATTGTTATATTTGTTGAAAACATTTAAAGTGATTTAGATAGCCCTTTTTTTTTTCCCAAATAGTTTTATTGAATTTTGCAGACAGTACAGTATGATGGATCATGGCAACAGCAAGTATGTAACATAATAAACCCCACCCCTTACAATACTCACCCACTTAATTCCCAATTTTGTCTTTTTTATTTATTTTGTATGTGTGAGTATTATTACTCTCTGTATTTGCTTTTGTTGTCTTTCCTTGATGTTGAAAGTGCCTTGACTTTTGTGTGAATTATTACGTGTATGTTTAATTAAAAACAAACAAACAAAAACCACACAGCTCCAACCACGGCCACGCCCACCAAAATTCGTCACCTTTGTTGCGTCACAGCTAAGTTCTCGCGAGATTCCCCCCCCCCCCCCCATCTAAACTCGCAGTGTGGTGGTTGTGTGCGAGGCAGAGACGAGGAAAGATGGCGACGCAGGAGAGCCAGGAGGCGAAAGACGCCGTCAGCATTTGCGAGGTAAACTGAATGACAACGCCTCAAGGGCTTCTCAATTTCTGCTTCTCCGTGACGGGAGGGTCGGTTTTCTGTTTCGGCCCCGGAATGTCACGTTTCGTGAAGTGGCCGTTAACGCGAGTGACGTTGTCAGTGCCGGTTGCTTTATAAAGCTTGACCACCCTCGTTAGTCCGGCGGTGTCGTTGAGAAATGTATACCGGCGGAGACGTGGCGAGGACCGCCTTCCTGATAAATATACCCCGGCAAAAGCCTACGAATATTCAAGCGAACTGTCTAGGAATTAAGTGAAAGTGCTGCGGTGTTAGCTATCACAAGGCCTTGGACCACAGCCACGCAGCTTCGACTTGACTCGCCGGTCAGACAGTAGCTCTCAATCAGTTTGATTATGATCATTATATACAAACTAACTACAAATAAGAAAGGTTCCTCGTCTTAAATTTACAGTGGAAATATGTCAGACTTGACGACGGACGCGTATGTCCGGTGTTAATGTTGAGCTTCTAGAAAGTTATGACTAATGTTGCCTTGAGTGATAAATGACCATTACATCTAATTAAATAAGTGAGCCAGCCTGGAGAAAGTACTCTGTCTGGCCCAGTTTGCTGCTATATATGCTGATTGAGTTATTTTTTAAATTGTCAATCAATCAATCATAGTTTATTTATATAGCCCTAAATCACGAGTGTCTCAAAGGGCTGCACAAGCCACAACGACATCCTCGGCTCAGATCCCACATCAGGGCAAGGAAAAACTCAACCCGATCGGATGACAATGAGAAACCTTGGAGGTGACCGCAGATGTGCAATAGATCTAGCATAATATTGTGAGAGTCCAGTCCATAGTAGATCTAACATAATAGTGAGAGTCCAGTCCATAGTGGATCTAACATAATATTGTGAGAGTTCAGTCCATAGTAGATCTAACATGATTGTGAGAGTCCAGTCCATAGTGGATCTAACACAATAGTGAGAGTCCAGTCCATAGTAGATCTAACATAATAGTGAGAGTCCAGTCCATAGTGGACCTAAGATAATAGTGAGAGCCCAGTCCATAGTGGATCTAACATAATAGTGTGAGAGTCCAGTCCATAGAGGATCTAACATAATATTGTGAGAGTCCAGTCCATATTGGATCTAATATAATAGTGAGAGTCCAGTCCATAGTGGATTTAACATAATATTGTGAGAGTCCAGCCCATAGTGGATCTAACATAATATTGTGAGAGTCCAGTCCATAGTGGATCCAACATAATAGTGAGAGTCCAGTCCATAGTGGATTTAACATAATATTGTGAGAGTCCAGCCCATAGTGGATCTAACATAATAGTGTGAGAGTCCAGTCCATAGTGGATCTAACATAATAGTGTGAGAGTCCAGTCCATAGTGGATCTAACATAATAGTGTGAGAGTCCGGTCCATAGTGGATCTAACATAATAGTGTGAGAGTCCAGTCCATAGTGGATCTAACATAATAGTGTGAGAGTCCGGTCCATAGTGGATCTAACATAATAGTGAGAGTCCAGTCCATAGTGGATTTAACATAATATTGTGAGAGTCCAGTCCATAGTGGATCTAACATAATAGTGAGAGTCCAGTCCATAGTGGATCTAACATAATATTGTGAAAGTCCAGTCCATAGTGGATCTAACATAATAGTGTGAGAGTCCAGTCCATAGTGGATCTAACATAATAGTGTGAGAGTCCAGTCCATAGTGGATCTAACATAATAGTGTGAGAGTCCGGTCCATAGTGGATCTAACATAATAGTGTGAGAGTCCAGTCCATAGTGAATCTAACATAATAGTGTGAGAGTCCAGTCCATAGTGGATCTAACATAATATTGTGAGAGTCCAGTCCATAGTGGATCTAACATAATAGTGAGAGTCCAGTCCATAGTGGATCTAACATAATATTGTGGAAGTCCAGTCCATAGTGGATCTAACATAATAGTGTGAGAGTCCAGTCCATAGTGGATCTAACATAATAGTGAGAGAGTCCAGTCCATAGTGGGGCCAACTAGAGATAATCTTGATTGGAGACAAGTCAGCAGCGCAGAGACATCCCCAACTGATGCACAGAGGAGTGGTCCACCTCGTGTCCCGACTTTTTTGAACAGCTAGCACGTCACCTGTGGTCACGGCAAAAAATGTTCTGGCCCTGGCATCGCCCCCTATTTGAGAAGGACTGCACTCGTAAATAGAGAGAGTATGGACAACTCGGTTTCAGAGTTGGTCACAAACATGGTGCCCCGGAATTGTCTGGCCGTACTCTCTCTGATTGGTCAAAAGCCCCTTACGTGACCACAGGGCCCTATGTTTGGGACCATTTCTGACCCCGAGTTGTCCGTACTCTTGGCTCTGACTAGTGGTAAGTGTACCACAATTTGACAATCACTGCACAATAGCCAATGAATAGTTTTACTAGCTTCTGTTTTTTACTAGCTTCCGTTAAATAGGATGTCAGGACACTGTTTCCCTGGTGTCATTTGTAAAAAAAAATAAAAAAAATCTGTGTCCGTTCTCCTCAGATGTAAATCCGTTAACGTCACTTTTCCTTGCTTTTAAATGTTATCCACGCAACCAAGGAGCAGCAATGTCCCTGTGAACAGTTAACTGAACTTCTTACCCTCCTCCAGCTTGACCTTCACAGGGAAACACTTCCTCCTTATAATAAATGGTTAATGTTTAATTATTGTTGTGAAAATGGATTGTTTATTGTCTTGAGCTCCTTGCAGGTAACCATGTGTTTGTTCTTTTAGCCCATTTGTTACATGTCACACGTCCATGTGTCCTGACTCCTATTTGAGCCACGGTTGTACTGTGAAATGTCCCTATTAAAGACAGAGGTGTTCTTTAAGTGACTAAACTAAACTAAAACCTTGAAACAGTCACAGACTTGCGGGCCAGGGTCAGTCATTCAGTGACTGTGGGACAACTGAAATAATTTACCATAACTTGCTTTACCTTATCTTCAAGTGACACCGGAACCCCATGTCTCCCATTTGTCGACAACAAAGGGGAAGATTAAACGTTGAGATAGCAAACAAGTCTTATGTCTTGGCATGTGCCTTGTCCATTGTGTGACTTGAATAGACAGTGGCCTTGTTTTGGGAAGGAAGGCTGTTATTTTTTTTATTTTTTTTTCGTGCTTGAAAGGGTGAATTTTACAAGTTACATTTACATTGTTCTCAAAGCTACAATGCTTAGCTGAGTTATTTAGCAGTAAACAATAACTTTAATGCCCGTTAGTACTGGCTTGTCATGTGTAGACATTGGTAATTGTGTAAAGTAAATTATTTTCAATACCGGTAATTCATTGTCTCTCTTTAACCTGTCTTTCCAGCAATCTGGGCAAATAATATTGTTGAGCCAGAGAAGTGTGAGATACTTCTGTTGTGTTTAACTTTATTAGCTATAACCTAATGCTTTTAATTTATGATTGTATGTTATAGAATTGTATTGCCTTTTTAATTGCTTGAATAGAATAGAATAGAATAGAAAGTACTTTATTGATCCCTGGGGGAAATTCAGCAGTATTGAACATTATAAACACAATTAAATGGCAATTAATACTTTCATAGTACTGTAAAAAATCTGCCTAAAATTGTATTTGTATCAAAATATATAGTATATTAACTAACTGATATATGATTATTTAGATTTACATGCATATTTACAGTGTATACAGATAGACTTGATACTTAAATTTTGTGATCTGTGTCAAAAGTGACTATTGTTCCCTCGTGATTGCTTCATTTAGACCTGGGCCGATAATACATTTTGCCGCACGTTATATTGTCAATGTTATTGTCGGAATTATTTTGAGACCAAATTAAGCACTAATATAATCATTCTATATAATAATAATAATAATAATAATGCAAATATTCATTTCAAATGGAATAATAGATTGATTTCTCATTTCTCATTTCTCATCTGTTGTAATTTAAAGTTGGTAACTTTTCAGTTAGAGTAAACAAGCAAAAATAAAATTGACTCTCAATTTGTTAGCAAATATAAATAAAATACATATATTTGTTCATATATATTGATATTAAAAAAATATTAGTAAAAATATAGAACATTTGAAGTGCGTTTTTTTTACCCAATTAGAAAAAAGGGTCGAGTGTTTTTTTTGTCGCGATCACTTTACAACAAATTGGGCATATTGGCTTGTTCAGTGTAGATAGGCTCATCTTTATGATGCCAGAAAAGTTAACTTGTTCATTTTTATAGATCGTGATTTATTGGACGAGGCCAAACATTATTAATGTTCTCAAACACCTGTATGTTTTTCAGGTGAGCAGTAACAGTAATGGAAGTGCTACATCTACAAACAGCCAGACACTGCAGACAGCTGGAGATGCACAGGACCCACAACAACAACAACCACCGCAACAACCACCGCCACCCAATGCCTGGCAGGTCATTAAAGGTGTCCTTTTCAGGTACGTATTTCCGTTGTCTTACAGAACAGACTTTTGGATAGTCTGCAGAGACGCCACACACAGTGGTAATGTTAAAGCCAATTTAAAGGCTAGGTCATAATTATGTTTTCCTTTTTTGTCACGTAATCATCCAAAAACTAGAGCGATTCAACAGTGATAATGGCTAAATTGGCCATCAACAGCAACATTAGGGGTGGAAAACCTGATAGATTCTCTGATCATCAGGATTAGAACTTGGACGAATCATGAATCGATGGACAAAAGTTCAAACATCGATTATTTACATATGTTGAGTAAAGTAATATATACAGTTCTAAAATGTGCAGTATTGCTAATGTTCTCTGAATGTTAGTTATAGGTTAATAGTTATAGGAACTGTGTTACCAGCTGCAAGTAACCAGGAAATGAGCAAGTAGATTCATAAGTCAGGAGAGACTATAATATCTATATGGTGTGGCTGGCGGCCGGTTACCGGTACACTTCCAGCCAAAGATATAAATGAGTTGATAGACGACACACGCCTTTGAGCCAGGGCTGTACGGTGTTGCAATTTACTAGCCTTTATGACTAGAAATAGATTGTGCGACTAGAAAAAAAAGTAACACTTGTGCGAATATAGATTTCAACCCTTTCATTCTCTTTTTGCTCCTTAAATAAATCCATAGAAAATGGATCAAATAGACTAATATTTGAGAAAAATAACCATTGTTGTCAGCAGACAATACAGACACCATTTTAACCTTCTTACACCATTACGAATAATTATATACAATAATTTATAATATATGTGGCATAGGTTGACCTTGATGGCAAGTCAAGGCCAACAGTAAAATGACCGCCACATTTTGTTCAGCATAACTCCATGTTGCATCCAACCTGACACACATTGCATTCTCTTCCATGTACGCACATCACCATATTTCAGTGCAGAGTGCAATTCTATGAGACAACCCACGTTACGCAAAAACCGTGTTACGCATAAATCATATAGCCTACTACCATGTCAATACACAAATCATGACATGTAATCCATTATATTGTGCCAAGCAAATACCACCCCTTATGTGTTTGATGCACATACAGTACCAGAAACCGCAATTAGCCATGCTAATGTTGGAACCCATTTCCTCAGCGTATCAGCATATTGAGAAGGAAACAGACGGACACTACCCATATCCACTTAGGTTTCATTTGTCCGAAATATATTTTGTCCTGTCACTTGGAATACACATCGACATACAGGCTAACGGGCATATATTTCCCCCGTTAGCCTGTATGTCGATGTGTCATTGACCGGGCTAGCATGCTAAATAAGCATTACACTAGGAGCGAAGCACCATCACACTAAGCATTGGTTGCAGGAACATACTAGCTTTGTTAGACTAGGTCAGGGGTCTGCAACCCGCGGCTCCGGCTCTTTGATCGCTCTGATGCGGCTCAGCTGCATACTTGCCGACCCTCCCGATTTTTCCGGGAGACTTCCGGATTTCAGTGCCTCTTCCGGAAATCAACCCCGCCCACCTCAACCGACGCACGGAGGGGGAGGAGGGTTGATGTGTGGGGGGGCAGGTTTGGTGGTAGCGGGGATGTATAATGTAGTCCGGAAGAGTTAGGGATGCATGGGATTCTGGGTATTTGTTCTGTTGTGTTTATGTTGTGTTACGGTGCGGATGTTCTCCCGAAATGTGTTTGTCATTCTTGTTTGGTGTGGGTTCACAAAGTGACGCATATTAGTAAGAGTGTTAAAGTTGTTTATACGACCACCCTCAGTGTGACCTGTATGGCTGTTGACCAAGTATGCCTTGCAGTCACTCATGTGTGTCTGCAGAAGCTGCATACAACATGTAACTGGGCTGGCACGCTGTATGTACAGGTTGTAGAGGGCGCTAAAGGCAGTGCCATCACGGTACCCCCTTATTATTGTTGTTAGGGTGAAAATCAGCAGACATTCGTGAGAATAGTTGCCCTGAAAGTCGTCAGTCTCCCGGAAAAATCGGGAGGGTTGGCAAGTATGCCATTCATATAAAACTTGCGGGCTGCACTAACATTACATTTTCATATTAAGGTACGGGCCGCGTGTCTGAGACCCCTGGTTTATACATAGCACAAAGCAAAAAAAAAACTTTGTATGCAGTGTTATTTCATTTTCAATTTCAAAAGAGTTTCTTGGCTCCCATTGTTTTCTTTAATTTGTGAAACGGGTCAAAATGGCTCTTTGAGTGGTAAAGGTTGCCGACCCCTGGACTAGGTCATAGACTGTATTGGACAATATAGTTTACATACCATGTGTCCATTTCCATTTATTACAAGTAATAAGAACATGTAAATGAATGCCTGACTTACCTATCAAGGAGAAAATTAGCAAGTTTGGCGTCAGATGAAAAAATCTTCTCCGCCTTCAATTGTCTCCATCTTTCAAAGGCATCCTCTTTTAGTTCTTTTTGTGACTCAAATTATCTTGAGTTGCATGTTATTAGCCAATGTTTCAATTAGTTTCACCTTGTAAATCTAATTGCTGGCATAAACAAACCTTTGCATGATATGCACATTTTTTTTAGTTTCACATATATATCTATGATGTGCGCAGTAATCCAAAATCCCAAATGACGCAATACTGTATATATCAGTAGCCAAAGAAGGGGCCTTGTAGACATAATAGTCACAATTAAATATAAAACATTTAGAATATTTATTGATATATTAACAATATAATAACAATATTATGCAATTTAATATTATAGATTTATAGTCAAATTGTAGCCCCTTAATCGTTTAACCCAAAGATTCCCACCTAAGCAACGTATTGTTTTTTTTGCCATATAGTCAACATGTGACTGTTTATGATGCAAGAATTGTAATCAGATTAGTGTCTCTGCATGTTGGCTTCCTATTAGGCTAAACACATGTCGCTTGTAATGTAAATATTTATGGTTCCATTTAATCTACCAAGTGCTTCTTGTTCTTTGGTTAATGTGCATGTTGATTATTGAAGCTAATTTAATTGTGTACCTCCTAGAATTTTTATAATCTGGGCTATCAGTAGCTGGTTCCGTCGAGGGCCTTCCACTCCCGACCCCAGTACACCTGCCGGGGCACCCAGAGTTCCCAGCAGGAACCTCTTTCCAAAGGAAACCCTCATGGTAACACATTTTTTTTTTTCAAAAGTTCAGAGTCCAAACAGGTCTATAAACCATAAACGGCGTCATTTTCTCATCATGTCTACAGGACCTGTACGTGTACATCTCCCAGGAAGAGGTGTTCACAGACTTCAACAACACAGAAGCTCTCTTCTGGTTCAACCGAGATGTGGTTTATGGAGACTGGAGTACAGGGGAGGAAGGGGATGGCTGCTATGAGCAGTACAAGGAGATTGATATCCCAGAGGTGAGACTACTGGAGGTGGACGGTTTATCATGTACATGTACAGTGGACCTGTGGTGTGCAATGTCTGCGATGTTGGTAACACTTAGTGTTGACTTCCAGGTGGTGCAGCAGAACGGCTCCCTCTTCATACACGTCTACTTCACTAAAAGTGGATTGCACCCGGACCCTAAGCGCAAAGGGCAGTATCGCAGACTGTCAACAGTTTATACAACACGAAGTACGCACAAGTGATCTATGTTTAATATGCATTTACATATGTTGTGTAATGTGGTGTTGAACTAGACCTTCTTTGGGTGGGGGGGCTTTTCAGTGTTGAACAAATTCAAGCGCAGGAAGTTTATGAAGACCAAGAATCTGCTCACAGGAGAAACCGAGGCAGATCCAGAGATGATCAAGGTTGGTAATTTTCTTCTTTAATATGTATATCATTACCAGTGTATGTGTGTTTTTGTAATACATTTCTTAGCAGCATGATGCACAGTAAATTTGCAAAAAATAAATATTTTATATTTAAACTGAATGAAATATCTTCTGGCAGCGGGCAGAGAGCCATGGTCCAGTGGAGATCATCTCCCACTGGCATCCCAACCTCACCATCAACATGGTGGATGATCACACAGCCTGGGTCAAAGGCTCTGTGCCACCTCCGCTAGACCAGCGTAGGTTTTTCAAGTACTCTATAAGATGAAAAGAAGCTTTCATTCCAGTTTTGCATTTCTCCTCCCCATCTGCCAACAGATGTTAAGTTTGATGCGGTAAGTGGCGACTACTACCCTATTGTCTATTTCAATGACTACTGGAACCTTCAGAAGGACTACTATCCCATCAACGAGACCTTGACCAAACTGCCGCTGCGTCTCAGCTACTGCCCACTGTCCTTGTGGCGCTGGCAGCTATACGCTGCGCAGAATGCTCGCTCAATGTGGAACTTCCTGCCCGAGGACACCTATGAGCAGTCTGACGAGGATCAGGACTCTGTCAAGGTAGGACATAAAGAAATACAGTGATAGTGACTGTACCTTTTCCACTGCACAGTACCTGCTCTGCTTTTAGGACCTGAGCATTGGAGCAAGCGCTGCATCGAGTACATGGTCTGGTACGGTTGCGGTAGCCGATATAAATGATAGAAATGGTATCTGCAGTATTTTTCTCCAGAGTCTCCACTTTGCTGCTGTTGCCCATTTTCTTGCTGCCGTCTTCTCTCAAGAGACCTTTTAAAAAGAATTTGCTTTCTTTACAGTTTTAGCCGAGTAGGCCTGTTAAAGCACTGTGCAGTGGAAAAATGAACAACTATGTGGTATGAACCACCTTCAAACAATTGCTCCATCGTAACTGTTTAAAAAACTATTTTTAAAGGTGGCCTTGCTGGAAACCAACCCCTACCTCTTGGGACTCACCATTGTCGTCTCCATCGTGCACAGCATTTTTGAGTTTCTCGCATTTAAGAATGGTATTAAAAAAGTGTATTTGAAGACTTCCTTGTTTTACTTGCGCTTCACGGTTTTCTATCGCTTTGTCCTATCTAGACATCCAGTTTTGGAACAGCCGACAGTCTTTGGAAGGCCTCTCTGTGCGCTCCATTATCTTTGGAGTGTTCCAGTCACTGATAGTTCTTCTGTACATTCTTGACAACGAGACCAACTTTGTGGTGCAGGTCAGCGTCTTTATCGGCCTTCTGATTGACTTCTGGAAAATCACAAAGGTGATGGATGTAAAAGTAAGTCACAGTTTTTAATTATCTCCCTGCGCAAAGACGATTAGCATTTATTAAGTTGCAGATTTCTATAACATACCTTGATTGTGTCTTCCCAAAGTTTGACAAAGAGAGAAAAATTGCAGGAGTCATCCCCAGACTTGTTTTCACAGACAAGTCAACATATGTGCAGTCTTCTACCAAAATCTATGATGATGTAAGTTAATCCATTACAGCCTTTGGAAATCTAATAGAACACGCTGTGTATCGTATTTGTGGTCATTTGTGACTGGGTACTTCTCACTGTGTGCACAGATGGCCTTCAAGTACTTGTCGTGGCTGCTCTACCCTCTATTTGGCTGCTATTCTGTGTACAGTTTATTGTACGTCGAACACAAAGGCTGGTACTCATGGGTACTCGGCATGCTGTACGGCTTCTTGCTAACCTTTGGTGAGTAGACAAAATACATTTCCATGAGATGTGAAAAGATGTTTTGACTTCACACATTACACAAACCACTGGTTTTGTTTGTTAAAGTACTTTTTAAGACAGTCTCTGAACGATTACCTGCGCTGCCGCTGTTTTCCAATGTGCATCATGGTTGTTTAACCAATTCCCAATTCGTTCTGCTAATGTGCCGACTATAAATAGGTTTCACATGTTGTATGTAGGGTACCGGTATTTTTTTGGTACTGGTTCCTAATTGGGTTGGTCCTTCTGGACTGTTAAGATTCTGGACAAATGATACGGCCATCTTTATTCATTTATTTTACGCTGTCACATTCACTTCAGCTACTGCTGCTACACATACAAAATCAGCTTGGAATAATCACAAATAAGGAGGCAACACCACACAAAAGTTTGTACCACAACAATATTTCCTCCTCAAAGTCACGCACGCTAATAAGACCCAGTGATTGCTACTATCGGGGTTCATCAACCGTCATCATGGCGATCGAGTAATCAACACTCAAATAGCCTCCGGTCCGTCACTCTTAATACGTCAGTGTGCAACATTAACACAAATCACAATTCCTATTGGTACAAAATGCACACCAACCTAACAGGGTAATTCATTGTATTGATTTATATATTTGATATATGTCATGTAAAAGGTCTGTGCTCTGCACATGGATGCCATACATAAGTGTTTTTTCAATCTAAGTGTATTGTAATTTAATAGAAACACAGTGATGGATCTGTTTGGTCTATACTTTTGCTTGCACTGAGCTAGGGAAAAAGCTTTTGTCTATGCAGCTCCTTGTGCTTGGAACATGTTACAAAGAGACTGGAAGCTGACTGAATTTTCATCCTTAAATGCTTTTTAAATCTAAACGGAGCATTTGAAGGAGCGCTTGTTATCTGTAACTGTTTTACTTGATGTCCATCCTGTCATTTTAATGTGTAATGTGAGTGTCATTTTATGTGCAACTTTGCTGCCTCTTGGTCAGGACTCACTTGAAATAGAGGTTTTTAATCTCAATGGGATTTTTTTCCTGGTTAAATAAAAGTTAAATAAAAAAATAAAAAAATAAGATGATGACATAACTGCACTGCAAACACAGATGACTTGTTTAAGACTTAAAAAGCAGGTGTTTATAATAGACTTCCATGCTATGAGATGTTACATGATGTTGGAGCTGTACAATAGGGCTGCAAGATTTTAAGAAAAACCCTAATTGCGATTCGATTTGCGATTTTTATATTTCATACATATACATGCATACATTTGCAACAGTGAGTGAAGGAAGACATGTTACTTTTAGACTGTTAATCAACATATTCTTGACTCAAGGTACCACCCATTAGAACAATTAACAAGAATTTACTATGTTGCAGACAGACTCAGAGCTTTTGTCTACATCATCCTCTTAAGCTGAAGAAATAATCGATAAAACTAATACTATACAACTATTTATAATGTAATGTAATCATGGTATATAATGCGAGTAACTATTTTAAAGGATATAAACTTATTTGTCATTACTGGAGAATTGTTTATCATTGTACTGTAATTGAAAGATAAATACCGTTATCCTAAATAAACAAAAACAATTAAATTGACTCCCATTTCTGTGAGCAAAAATGGAACTTAAATAAATATTGAACATCTTAAAGTGCATTTTTTCCACAATTTGTTTTTTACCATCACGACATTCTTGCTCGGTCGTTCTTGTTGATGGGCTCATAATGCCCATTCGATTTGAAGATTTGATATTACTACAACGGGACATTTGGCTTGGTAATAATTTTTCCCCCCACATAATTTATGTTAATTTGCGACACTTCCCACTGGTGAGTCGCGAGGCTCTTTGTTCTGAGACAAAGATTGTGAATGCTGAAAAAGGGGCTCACTGCGTTCAGTTAATTCTACTTTTAAATAAACGCGCTCAGGTGCTGAAAGCGATGCTCAGAGTGAGACGTCTTTCACCCTGTTTGAAGCGACAGAAGAAGAAATGCATGGCTCAACAATTCTGATGGGCGAATATGTCTGTCACGGTGACAGCAGAGAAAAGAACTGAGCCTCTTGCAGTTACGAAACCGCACTGATTAAAACATTGATGTTGATTTGATGTCGATTAATCATGCAGCCCCAGTGTACAAAGAAAAAATAGTAATAAAAAAAGAATTTTTTCCCCATCTTAATTTACACCAATTACATTTCATACCAACAAGAGTATCGATGAATACTGGTATTAAGGAATATCAGTATTGGTATACCGTATTTTCCGCACTATAAGGCGCACCGGATTATTAGCCGCACCTTCAATGAATTACATATTTCATAACTTTGTCCACCAATAAGCCGCCCCGGATTATAAGCCGCGCCTACGCTGCGCTAAAGGGAATGTCTAAAAAACAGTCAGATAGTTCAGTCAAACTTTAATAATATATTGAAAACCAGCGTTCTAACAACTCTGTCCCAAAATGTACGCAAATGTGCAATCACAAACATAGTAAAATTCAAAATGGTGTAGAGCAATAGCAACATAATGTTGCTCGAACGTTAATGTCACAACACACAAAATAAACATAGCGCTCACCTTCTGAAGTTATTCTTCATTCGTAAATCCTTCGAATTCTTCGTCTTCGGTGTCCGAATTGAAAAGTTGCGCAAGCGTGGTATCCAAAATGGCCGGTTCCGTCTCGTCGAAGTCATCGGAGTCAGTGTCGCTGTTGTTCTGTGAATCCTGCCTTCCGGAAAGCTCGGACCACAGTTGTGACCGAAATATCTGCCCAGGCATTTACGATCCACTGGCAAATGTTGGCGTATGTCGTCCGGCGCTGTCTGCCCGTCTTAGTGAAGGTGTGTTCGCCTTCGGAGCTGTGTGAAAAAAGCCACCCGGCCTCTTCGCGTAAACTTCCCTTAACCACTCGCTCATCTTTTCTTCATCCATCCATCCCTTCGAGTTAGCTTTTATGATGACGCCGGCTGGAAAGGTCTCTTTTGGCAAGGTCTTCCTTTTGAATATCACCATGGGTGGAAGTTAGCATGGCAAGCTAGAACCACAGTGAAGGATGACTTCTCATTCCCTGTGGTGCGAATATTCACCGTACGTGCTCCCGTTCCACAGTGCGGTTCACAGGAATATCAGTTGCTGTGAAATACGGTAGTAATCCGTGTGCGGATGGAGAGATTGCGTCTTTTTATGAACCGGATCCTTGTCGCTTAGTAGGAGCCATTTTGTGGTCTTTACAGATGTAAACAGGAAATGAAACGTACGGTGATATCCGCGCGTTTTTTCTTCTTCTTCCGGGGGCGGGTGGTGGCTTACAGTAGAAGAAGAAGCGCTTCCTGTTCTATGGGGGCGGGTGCTTTCCTTGGCGGTTGCTTGCGTAGAAGAAGAAGCGCTTCCTGTTCTACCGGGAAAAAAGATGGCGGCTGTTTACCGAAGTTGCGAGATCGAAACTTTATGAAAATGAATCGTAATAAAGCGCACCGGGTTATAAGGCGCACTGTCAGCATTTGAGAAAATTTGTGGTTTTTAGGTGCGCCTTATAGTGCGGAAAATACGGTAGATAAAATCCCAACAAACTACTTCCCTTGTGTGTGATTGATTTATTCCTCTCTCTGTTCAGGTTTCATAACAATGACGCCGCAGCTATTCATCAACTACAAAATGAAGTCGGTGGCTCACCTCCCGTGGAGGATGCTCACCTACAAGGCTCTCAACACTTTCATTGATGACCTGTTTGCCTTTGTCATCAAGATGCCCATGATGTACAGGATAGGATGCCTCAGAGACGGTACCTTTTTACTCTGTTAACATTTTTTGACGTCATGTCACTCAAATGAGCTTTCACCTTGAAATACTCTTCAATTAGTAGCCTCCTCTGTAATGTACCCTGTGCCACAGTAATCTGGGACCTCAAGTAGAAATTTTATCTGCATATGAAAGCAACAAAAGCATTATAAACAAAGTAATAAGGCAGAAGAAAATAACAAATCACTAAAATAAATGTGAAAATTGTGCAAGATAGCACTTTATGGACATGAGAAATTCAAAAGTTAAAACCACTGTAAGAATTTTGAAAGATGGCACCTGATGGCCGTAAGTCGTAAGTGCACTTTTTGTCCATATAGATAAAAATAGTGTTCATGTATGAGATCTAGGGCTGCCAATTATGACTACAATAATTAAATTATTTTTTTTAACAAAATTTAAATCATGATTACTGATTGCTAGGTAAAGCAGTGTTGGGGTGTGAACGTAATATCATCATGTAATTTGTATTGTCTAATAAAAAGACTATAGATAAATGTTATCCATATATCTAAAGACAAGTATTTGCTTTTTTGTTCATTAATATCAACGTGTCAACTTTTTCTCATTACATAATGCCTTTATCTCTATTTTTACATTTTGATAGAGGGAGGTTTTTTATTTATTTGTTTTTTGAAGTTATGTACATGTATATGTATCATATGTACATATGTACATGTAGATGTATCATATGTACATATGTACATGCAGATGTATCAGAACAGATCAATAAAGAGTTTGAGCAGAAATATGTCGAATAGCAATTAACTATACACAATAAAACATTAACAAAATGCCATGTCACATGAATGTTAAAGTAACTACTTTGTGGCATGGAAAAAACAAAAGTAATATAAAAAAAAAAAAACTGCTGTATACTTTTTGATATCAATATAAAATGCAAAGCAGTTTGGCTAATGAAGACATAGTCTAATAAACAAGCTTTGTTCTTCTCCAACACCTCCTAGTGGTTCAGTGCAACAGTTTGGCCAACAAAAATAAACCGGAGTGATACCTCTCACATCTACACAATCTTCACAGCCCACTTCAATAAGATGACAAAACTTTATAGCTAGTATTGATGTAATTTGAACACTGATAAAAGTTGCAGTTAAGAAAAGGAGGAGTGAGTATCCCAGTAAACAAAGTAAACACTTTATAAACAAGTTGTGACAATGTTCACGACACATCGCCTCCTGCATGTTTCTTCATTTCATTAACTTTGTCACAGCTGATGGATGCTGTACTGAGAAAATAAACGCAAAATCAAATAGTTTCTCCTTCGCTGTATACTTTTAGTGTGGGGACAAGTGTCTCCAATATTGTCCACACCTGTCTCCATCTAAACACAGCAGTGCGCTCTAAAACGCACAGCTTGACTCCGTTTACTCTTAGGGGAAATCTCTGGAGCGAAGTCTGTGTCTTTAGTCCACCATGATTATCAAGCCAAACGACGCTAGTGCGCATAGAGAGATAGTACTTTATTGATTCCTTCAGGAGAGTTCCCTCAGGAAAATTAAAATTCCAGCAGCACTGTACAGAATTGAGATCAAATTTAAAAAGTAAATAATGGGGGTATATGTTATTGTTTTGCATCCCCTGTCATCCTAGTACCCCCTTCACCCCCAGAGAGGAGTTGTACAGTCTGATGGTGTGTGGGACAAAGGAGTTTTTGAGTCTATTAGTCTTGCACTTGGATGAAGCAGTCTAGCACTGAACAGGCTCCTCTGGCTATTGATAACGGTATGCAGAGGGTGACTGGCATCCTCCATGATGCTCACTAGTTTTTTCACAGTCCTCTTCTCTGCCACCGTCACAGTGAGTCAGGTTTTATTCCGATCGCAGAGCCGGCCCGGCCCGCCTGATCAATTTCTCCAGTCTGGAGCTGTCCTTCTTAGATGTACTGCCCCCCCAGCACACTACGATGTAGGACAGAACACTGGCAACCACAGACTGGTAGTACAAACCCCGTTTTCATATGAGTTGGGAAATTGTGTTAGATGTAAATATAAACGGAATACAATGATTTGCAAATCCTTTTCAACCCATATTCAATTGAATGCACTACAAAGACAAGATATTTAATGTTCAAACTCATAAACTTTATTTTTTTTTGGCAAATAATTAACTTAGAATTTCATGGCTGCAACACGGGCCAAAGTAGTTGGGAAAGGGCATGTTCACCACTGTTACATGGCCTTTCCTTTTAACAACACTCAGTAAACGTTTGGCAACTGAGGAGACACATTTTTTAAGCTTCTCAGGTGGAATTCTTTCCCATTCTTGCTTGATGTACAGCTTAAGTTGTTCAACAGTCCGGGGGTCTCCGTTGTGGTATTTTAGGCTTCATAATGCGCCACACATTTTCAATGGGAGACAGGTCTGCACTACAGGCAGGCCAGTCTAATACCCGCACTCTTTTACTATGAAGCCACGTTGAACACGTGGCTTGGCATTGTCTTGCTGAAATAAGCAGGTGCGTCCATGGTAACGTTGCTTGGATGGCAACATATGTTGCTCCAAAACCTGTATGTACCTTTCAGCATTAATGGCGCCTTCACAGATGTGTAAGTTATCCATGTCTTGGGCACTAATACACCCCCATACCATCACAGATGCTGGCTTTTCAACTTTGCGTCTATAACAATCCGGATGGTTCTTTTCCTCTTTGGTCCGGAGGACACGACGTCCACAGTTTCCAAAAACAATTTGAAATGGGGACTCGTCAGACCACAGAACACTTTTCCACTTTGTATCAGTCCATCTTAGATGAGCTCAGGCCCAGCGAAGCCAACGGCGTTTCTGGGTGTTGTTGATAAACGGTTTTCGCCTTGCATAGGAGAGTTTTAACTTGCACTTACAGATGTAGCGACCAACTGTAGTTACTGACAGTGGTTTTCTGAAGTGTTCCTGAGCCCATGTGGTGATATCCTTTACACACTGATGTCGCTTGTTGATGCAGTACATCCTGAGGGATGGAATGTCACAGGCTTAGCTGCTTACGTGCAGTGATTTCTCCAGATTCTTTGAACCCTTTGATGATATTACGGACCGTAGATGGTGAAATCCCTAAATTCCTTGCAATAGCTGGTTGAGAGGTTTTTCTTAAACTGTTCAACAATTTGCTCACGCATTTGTTGACAAAGTGGTGATCCTCGCCCCATCCTTGTTTGTGAATGACTGAGCATTTCATGGAATCTACTTTTATACCCAATCATGGCACCCACCTGTTCCCAATTAGCCTGCACACCTGTGGGATGTTCCAAATAAGTGTTTGATGAGCATTCCTCAACTTTATCAGTATTTATTGCCACCTTTCCCAACTTCTTTGTCACATGTTGCAGGCATCAAATTCTAAAGTTAATGATTATTTGCAAAAGAAAAAATGTTTATCAGTTTGAACATCAAATATGTTGTCTTTGTAGCATATTCAACTGAATATGGGTTGAAAATGATTAGCAAATTATTGTATTCCGTTTATATTTATATCTAACACAATTTCCCAACCAAGGGGTTTGTACATCCACAAGAGTTTTTTCAAATGTTGAAGGAGCGCAGCTTCCTCAAGAAGTACAGCCTGCTCTGTCCTTTCCTGTACAAGTGGTCCGTGTTAACAGTCCAGTCCAGCTTGTTGTCCACCCACACCCCGAGATACTTGAATGAGTCCACGGTCTGTACCTCGACTCCCTCCATCACAATAGGTTGTGACCTTGGACTCGACCTCCCAAAGTCAATGACCAGCTCCTTGGTCTTTGACGGATTGAGCGGCAAGAGGTTCCAGTGGAACCAGACAGCAAGGCTGTTCACCAGGCTCCGAAACTCCTCCTGTCTGCCGTCTCTGATGCACCCGATGATGGCTGTGTCATCCGCGAACTTCTGGATGTGACACAGCTCTGAGTTGTAGCAGAAGTCAACGGTGTACAGGGTGAAGAGAAAAGGGGCCAGCACTGGTTCCTACGGTGCTGCTGATCACAGTGTCAGACGTGATGTCCTTCAGTGTGACGTACTGTGGCCTATCGGTGAGGTAGTTTGAAATCCAGGCAACCAGGCAGGGGTCCACTCGCATTCTGTCCAGCTTGTCCTGTAGAAGGCGGGGCTCGATAGTATTAAAGGCACTCGAGAAGTCCAAGAACAGGATCCTCACAGTGCCATTTCCCTTATCTAGGTGTGAGTGGGCTCGGTGCAGCAGGTAAAGGATAGCATCCTCCACACACTGTCGCCCGGTAAGCAAACTGCAGGCTGTCCAGGGCATGTTGCACCTGTGGTCTGAGGAGGCTTAAAAAGAGCCGCTCCATTGTCTTCATTAGATGAGGTGAGCGCCACTGGTCTGTAGTTGTTCAGCTCACTGGGGCAGTTCTTTTTGGGAACTGGAACGATGCACAACGTTTTCCAGAGGGTGGGCACTCTCCCCAGCTGCAGGCTGAGGTTGAAGATCCGCTGGAGTGGTTCACCCAGTTCTGCAGCAGTCGGGGCACACCTTATCTGGGCCTGCTGCTTTCCTAGGGTGTTGACCGCTGACCTGGTCCACAGAGATGACTAATGTCTTCGTAGAGGTGGTGGAGGAGGAGGAGTTAAAGTTAAAGTACCAATGATTGTCACACACACACCAGGTGTGGCGAAATTATTCTCTGCATTTGACCCATCACCCTTGATCACCCTCTGGGAGGTGAGGGGAGCAGTGGGCAGCAGCGGTGGCCGTACCCGGGAATCATTTTGGTGATTTAACCTCCAATTCCAACCCTTGATTCTGAGTACCAAGCAGGGAGGTAATGGGTCCCATTTTTATAGTCTTTGCTACGACTCGGCCGGGGTTTGAACTCACGACCTACCGATCTCAGGGCGGACAATCTAACCGTAGTGGGGTGCTGGCATGGCTGGGGGGGAGGTGTGTTGAGGGGAGAAGAAGATGGTTGCGATGAGGAGTGGGGGGTGGGGAGGACACGGGCTGGTTGAACCGGTTGAAGAAGTTATTCAACTCATTGGCCCTCTCTATTGTCCCCCCTACTGCTCTGGTCTTTGTCTTGTGGCCTGTGATGGTATTCACACCTTCCCAGACCTCCCTCATGTCCAGCTTCTTCCTGTAGCTGTCCTTAGCGTCCATAACGCGCCGTTTCACCTCCCGCTGTGCTGCTCTCATTTCCAGCTTTTTTTCTGGTTGAGGACAGCTTTAACTTCCTGTGTTACCCAGGGTTTGTTATTAGGGTAGCAACGAACAGTCTTAGCAGGGCAGGTCACGTCTACGCAGAAGTTGAGGTAATCCGTGAGACAGTGAGTCAGCCCATCAATGTCCTCACCATGTGGGAAGTATCACATCCCAGTATGTGGTGTTGTAGCAGTTCCTGAGGGCATCTACCATTTCAGGGGACCACCTCCTCACAGAGCAAGTGTTAACAGGCTGTCTTTGGACCAGGGGGGTGTATCTCTCGATACGCACGCTGTTTTTTTAGTCCATGAAGCTTGTCGATCTTGTCAGGCAGCGAGTTCACGTTCCCCATGATGACGGAAGGAATGGATGGTTTGTAGCGCCGTTGATTTTCCTCTCGCTTAGCCTGTAGCTTAGCCCTCGCTTTGCAGCCCTGAGGATTCTTCCTCAGCTCCGCTGGAGTGGGTCGTCGTACGCCAGCATGTTTTCAAAGTGAGCAGCTCCTCTCTCGAATAAGAAAGAAAGCTGGCTCCTGGTCGTTTAAAACTGCCAAAAGAGAAGGGAAGTCTTGCCCCAAGTGGAGGGGTTCAAGTACCTGGGAGTCTTGTTCACGAGTGAGGGAAGAGTGGATCGTGAGATCGACAGGCGGATCGGTGCGGTGTCTTCAATAATGTGGACGCTGTATCGATCCGTTGTGGTGAAGAAGGAGCTGAGCCAGAAGGCAAAGCTTTCAATTTACCGGTCGATCTACGTTCCCATTCTCATCTATGGTCATGAACTTTGGGTTATGACCGAAAGGACAAGATCACGGGTACAAGCGGCCGAAATGAGTTTCCTCCGCCGGGTGGCGGGGCTCTCCCTTCGAGATAGGGTGAGAAGCTCTGTCATCCGGGAGGAGCTCAAAGTAAAGCCGTTGCTCCTCCACATGGAGAGGAGCCAGATGAGGTGGTTCAGGCATCTGGTCAGGATGCCACCGGGAGGTGTTTCGGGCACGTCCGACCGGTAGGAGGCCACGGGGAAGACCCAGGACACGTTGGGAAGACTTTGTCTCCTGGCTGGCCTGGGAACGCCTCGGGATCCCCCGGGAGGAGCTGGACGAAGTGGCCCGGGAGAGGAAAGTCTGGGCTTCACTGCTTAGGCTGCTGCCCCCGCGACCCGACCTCGTATAAGCGGAAGAAGATGGATGGATGGATGGATGGATGTACAGGGATTCACTTTGTCTTCATGGAAAACATAAACAAGATAAAAGATAAGTTTAAACGATCTAATAAATAATAATAATAATAAACGATAAAAGATAAAATATAAGTTTAAAAGATCTAGAACTACAGAGCTACTGGAGATGCAGCCGCCATCCACAGCGCAAGCTATTTTATTTTTATTTTTATTTTGCATGCCCCTGACTTTGATTTCAGGAAGTAAGCAAGTGTTGCCTTAAATGCATTAATAAATGACGGTTTTTCGTTATTTAAAAAATTAGACTGTATTACTAACTGTCTGGAATTTTATCGTGTTTTTTTCATTATATAGTTTATCTTTAAAAATTTTTTTAATATGGTTCAAATCAATTAGAGTCCAGAAAGATGATTTACTTCAGAGTTTTGATGTAGGCTGTTAAGCAAGATAGAATGTTGAATTATGCTTTATCAATAAAGGAGACATGTCATGCTTTACAGTTGTGTAAATAAACACTCCAGGCTAAACTATAAAAGGATTAACAGTTCTCATTTATCTTACGCCCTCTGTGCAGATGTCGTCTTTTTCATATACCTTTATCAGCGCTGGATTTATCGAGTGGACCCCAATAGGGTCAATGAATATGGCACCAGCGGAGTGGACCAAGTTCAGAACAAGAAGACAGAACCAGCTGAGGCCGCTGAGGCCACTGCAGCCATCACGGACAAAGCAGATGGGGAGAAGAAGAACGATTAAGCCAGACAAAGCCCTGTTCCGCCTCCCTGGCTCTCTGCGCCGGGGCAAAGAGGACTTGTGGTATTCTGGCAGACGGGGCGGTCAGTCTGTCATGGATGCCGCTAAAAAAAGAAAAAAAAAATGGAGTTTAACTGTCCCCCTCTGGCTCCTATGCAGAGAATCATCTTCAGTGTAGACTTGGTACATTTTTATTTCTATCCCCCGCCCTCTCGTTTTACAGTTCAAGTGAAGTAAAAACAAAACGTGATGTACTGTGATCTGTTTGGTTTTCCCAGGGCAACAATGTCTTGATTGAAATAGAGGCTGGCAGGGTTTGAAGGGCTTTGTTTATTTCAAACACGGAAGAAGGACATTTGCAACTTTTCTTCTTTGTGTAAATTCCTTGTGAATGTTTTTTTCATTTCATTCCATGTGAGCACATGTAGATTTGTTGGAGGAAAACTGGAAAATCCTCTGGATGAAGCCGAAAGGACATCAGCCACTACCCTCGATTTTAATCAAATTGGTAATGTCCTAAACTGGAACAGAAAAAAAGCCGCCCTGTTGGTATTAATATAAATATTAATATTGTCAATGCGTTCATTTGTTTGTTTTTTTAAATCATTGACTCATTCTTTTGTATGTCCCATGTGCACAGAATTCCAGCTTACTTAAATTATTATATTTAAGCTATCCACCAATACCAAGTCACTCCCAGCTGGATTATGCATCTTCAAGTGTTTCATGTTCTCACCCAAAGCAGCTCACCTTCTCACACAGACACAGAGTGAAGAATGACTGTCCCTGGTTTGCATTGTGAGGGCTGGGATTATTTAAGAACAAAGGTCTCCATGTTGCTACATTCAGTTGAATTTTCAACAGCCATGTTTATAGTAAAATTTTAAGTGTGACGGAAAATGTCTGAATATTTTTCTTACTATTTTATATGCTAACTTCTCCGCACCAAATTCAGTTCTAAAATTCTTGATTATGAGTACAGCAATCACTCGTCTCAAAGTTGTTAGATCCACTATGGACTGGACTCTCACAATATGTTAGATCCACTATGGACTGGACTATCACACTATTATGTTAGATCCACTATGGACTGGACTCTCACACTATTATGTTACATCCACTATGGACTGGACTCTCACTATTATGTTAGATCCACTATGGACTGGACTCTCACTATTATGTTAGATCCACTATGGACTGGACTCTCACTATTATGCTAGATCCACTATGGACTGGACTCACACTATTATGTTACATCCACTATGGACCGGACTCTCTCACTATTGTTAGATCCCCTATGGACTGGACTCTCACTATTATGTTAGATCCACTATGGACTGGACTCTCACACTATTATGTTAGATCCACTATGGACTGGACTCACAATATTAACTAGATCCATTGCACCGGTCGCCCATGGGGGGTTCCCACATCTGCGGTCCCCTCCAAGGTTTCTCATTGTTCCATCGGGTTGAGTTTTTCCTTGCCCTGATGTGGGATCTGAGCCGAGGATGTCGTTGTGGCTTGTGCAGCCCTTTGAGACACTCGTGATTTAGGGCTATATAAGTACACATTGATTGATTGATTGATTGAAAGTACTCTTTGAAAGGGTCCCTGACAGGGGCCAGCAATTGGTGGGTTTCTCTGGCTACTCTTCCTCACACATACCAAACACCTGCATGTTAGGTTCATTTGAAAGTTTAGAATTGGGACAATTTGCTTGGTATTTTGTACGAACAACCAATTTAACTCTTATATAAATCGCAGTTTATTATAACAGTAATACATTCCTAGAAATGAGACGCCGAAGCCTCAACTTTCACTTTCTCTAATGACGCAGTAACAATGTGCGGCCAGCAGATGTCGCTGATTCATTTAAAGACTACTAAAATGCAATGTTTGGTATGAAATTAAAGTTAAACAATTGTTTTACATATGTACACTGTACAATAGAGGAAAAACACGCACTCTCCAAAAAAAACCTTAAAAAACTAAAATAAAAAAGTGTACTTAAAGAAAAAGCAAGGCCAGCAACACGTAGTTCTAATAATTTAAATACACACTGCGCAGGCGCTACCAAACAGACCCGTTTCGAAAATGTCTTCGTATGTGTGCAATTTTCAACGGGAAGTGATTAAAGATGAGTTTATTTCAAAGGGGACAATGCAATTTCAAAAAGGCAGAATTAGCCAGAGGGCTAGTTTTCATCTGTAGTCCCCTGGCCATGATGTAAAAAAAGGCAGTAAAATTATGTACTTAAAAAGTCACAGCTGTGGTCAATTGACATAATAACTCACGAATAACTTCAAAAATCAAAGTGAACAAATAATAGACAAAATGGAAAATTGTACAAAATAAATCAGACTCAGTGCAGCATCATAGGTAAATAAAGCAATAAAAAATAAAAATAAAAAAAAAAGGTCAAAAAATTCTACAATTATAAAATATGTACCCTGCCTTCCACCGGAGTGCAGCTGGGATAGGCTTCAGCCCCGCCCCCGACAGGGAGAATGGGGAAAGCGGTTGGAATTTTTTTTTAATTTTTATTGATCAAACAAACCAAAAAAAAGTAATAATACTAAAAAATATGAAAAAAAATCACTTAAATCACCTAAATCACTTTAAATGTTTTTAACAAATATATCAATTTAAGGGCCTTTGTACTATTAATCATTCTCCAAGATTTTATTGATAATTGTGACCCGTTAAGCCAATTAGAAAACGTAAGCCTTACTTTCATAAATCGACATTTATGTAGAAAAGCGGTTGGAAATGGCTTGATGGATATAAGGAGTCGCATTTGAAAAGAAAATTTACCTTTGCAGCCTCATTATACTATTGGCTAAGTTTTATATTCATAAATGTAAGTTTCTCCACACCCGACCTGTTTTTTTTTTGTGCCTTTAAAAAAGAATTAGAACTCTACGTTAAAACACTCTCTACCTCTAACAACCAAAAAGCTGTGAAAACTATGATGCTGTGTTCCAAATTTAAATCATTTACTGAACTTGTGTGAGGCTATGGCTTTACACTTTGTTACATATATACATTTTGTATTCTATTTTAGTGACATTATTGAGTTTACAACCCCCTGGCGCTGTTTTGTACTGTTTTTGATTATTATTTCTCATGTGTTTGTAAATGTGGCAATTTATAAATGAAGGTTTATAAAATTACAATTATCCTTTAATATCATTTCATAAACATCATTTAAAATAAAAAAAAAATACAAAAAATATTAAAAAAAATACAAAAATATAAGGAGTCGCAGTAAAATGTCTACTTATAAGTAGACGCAGTATAACTGAGAGTATAATCCCAGAGAAGGGGAAAAAATGGTCAGCTATTTTTAAATTGAAGAAACAATATGATTAGGTTATATAATAATAAATGATAAATGGGTTGTACTTGTATAGCGCTTTTCTACCTTCAAGGTACTCAAAGCGCTTTGACACTACTTCCACATTTACCCATTCACACACACATTCACACACTGATGGAGGGAGCTGCCATGCAAGGCGCTAACCAGCACCCATCAGGAGCAAGGGTGAAGTGTCTTGCTCAGGACACAACGGACATGACGAGGTTGGTACTAGGTGGGGATTGAACCAGGGACCCTCAGGTCGCGATACATGCGTATATCCTACATAAACAATGTATGAATACATTAGATATCTATGTATCTTACAGACTGTATCTCTGTTGCTGCAGCAGCAGAGAGTTTATTCTGTCTTGACACTTTGTATTGATATTTTGTATTACATTCTTCCCTTAAATGATCATGTTTACAGTGATTGTTTTATATGTATTTTTTATGTATGTCGCTTTGGATAAAAGCGTCTGCCAAATACTTCAACATAAACATATATAAACACCTGAAAGTCTTTATAACTAAAACCACCAATCTGTTTTACTGGATTCAGAATAAAACCAAATCCTGTCTTACCCAACAATGTTAGTATTTGAATATTGTTACTTGAAGACGTATTCCTGGTTACAATTATACTGTTAAGAAAGTATTGTCTTATACTTTGCCTAAAATGAGAATGCATCATAATCAGTGGCGGCTGGTGAATTTTGTTTTAGGTGGGGCTGAAAGTTTGTAAACCAAGCCCCTGTAGGGGGGTCATCCTCCCCCAGAAGATTTCTTTGTGATTTTCACATACAAATGAAGCATTCTGGTGCATTCTGACAAAAATAATGAAGACAAAACATTTCATAGGTTTGCAGAGAACTATATACAATATGCACACTGAAGGCATGATGCCACTATAGGTTTGCAGAGAACTATATACAATATGCACTTTTCCCAAAATACAACCAATAATACGTTAATGTTAAAGCTTACTTGTGAAAAGTAATCCCCCGATTCCTATTTTCAACAGTCCGTTCATTTGAGCAGGAAAACGCTGAACACCATCTTTGTTTTCTACCTGTCATCTGTCAGTTTAGCATCTTTGTTTTCTACCTGTCAACTGTCAGTTTAGGCTGCTCGCCGGCTCCTCATCACCACTTCACAGCAGCCAATGCTGCGTCTACTTATAACATGTCTATGGGGGAAGACGTGCATGTGGAAGGAACGAGATACGTTATATATATATATATATATATATATATATATATATATATATATATATATATATATATATATATATATATATATATATATCCATCCATCCATCCATCCATTTTCTACCGCTTATTCCCTTTTGGGGTCGCGGGGGGTGCTGGAGCCTATCTCAGCTACAATCGGGCGGAAGGCGGTGTACACCCTGGACAAGTCGCCTCCTCATCGCAGGGCCAACACATATATATATATATATATATATATATATATATATATATATATATATATATATATATATATATAGCCTAAACTGACAGATATATATATATATATATACATATAT
Source organism: Nerophis lumbriciformis (assembly GCF_033978685.3). Classification (NCBI taxonomy): domain Eukaryota; kingdom Metazoa; phylum Chordata; class Actinopteri; order Syngnathiformes; family Syngnathidae; genus Nerophis; species Nerophis lumbriciformis. Next base: position 29,878,847 of record NC_084564.2, on the reverse strand, counting down.
ATATATATATATATATATATATATATATATATATATATATGTCTTAATAAGGTTATCCAAAAAATAGTGCTCGATACCGTAGTAGAGCGCAATATATGTATGTGTGGGGAAAAAAATCACAAGACTATTTCATCTCTACAGGCCTGTTTCATGAGGGGGGTACCCTCAATCGTCAGGAGATTTTTTTTTAATTTTTTATATATATATATATATATATATATATATATATATATATATATATATATATATATATATATATATATATATATATATATATATATATATATATATATATATATATATATATATATATATATATATATATATATATATATATATAGAGGGACGGCGTGGCGCAGTGGAAGAATGGCCGTGCGCGACCCGAGGGTCCCTGGTTCAATCCCCACCTAGTACCAACCTCGTCATGTCCGTTGTGTCCTGAGCAAGACACTTCACCCTTGCTCCTGATGGGTGCTGGTTAGCGCCTTGCATGGCAGCTCCCTCCATCAGTGTGTGAATGTGTGTGTGAATGGGTAAATGTGGAAGTAGTGTCAAAGCGCTTTGAGTACCTTGAAGGTAGAAAAGCGCTATACAAGTACAACCCATTTATATATATATATATTCTGAGTGTTGCTGGTTTGGTTTTGGAATCGGATTGCATTGTTATGGTATTGCTGCTAAAAAAAAAATTAAAAAAAATTTGAGAATCGCGATTCGAATTCGAATCAAATTTTCCCCACCCCCCTATTGCATTCTATTTTAGTTACTTTATTGAGTTTACAACCCCCTGGCGCTGTTTTGTACTGTTTATTGTACTTGTTTTTATTATTATTATTTCTCAATTGTTTTTAAATGTTGCAATTTATAAATGAAGGTTTATAAAATAAAGATGATAATTTAATATCATTTCATAAAAATCATTTGAAAAAATAAAAAATAAAAAAATAAAAAAAGGAGTCGCAGTGAAATGACGTCACCAGATTGGCCACTGACTACCAGCCCACAACTATGTCAGAAAAATAAGCGCCGGGGTAGAAGAGCTCCCTCAAAAAGTGTTAGATATATACTTGAACACGCTTGAAGCTCGTATTCATGTAGTTATTCGTTTGGGACGAGGTTTGTTGAGACGTTACACCGTGGAGCCAAGTGACGTTTGGGGATTTCCAGTAGTGGCAACAGCCAATAGGAGGCGAGCTGGATGCGGAAACGCCAAATGTCTGCGAAGTTAAGTCAAACCTCTTCCTCGTCTCCTTCTTCATGTGACACTCTTCACACGCTGCCGCTTGTTGTTGTTGTTGGACACACCAGCACGGCTCTTCCCCCTCACCGGGACTCTCTTCATTCTAC
>NC_084564.2:29832500-29872500 GCF_033978685.3 Nerophis lumbriciformis | reverse complement strand
TATTTTCATGACTATTTACATTGTAGATTGTCACATCAAAACTATGAATGAACACATGTGGAGTTACTGTATATACTTAAAAGCTTACTGAAATGCGATTTTCTTATTCAAACGGGGATAGCAGGTCCATTCTATGTGTCATACTTGATCATTTCGCGATATTGCCATATTTTTGCTGAAAGGATTTAGTAGAGAACATCGACGATAAAGTTCACAACTTTTGGTCGCTGATAAAAAGCCTTGCCTGTACCGGAAGTAGCAGACGAGTAGCGTGACGTCACAGGTTGTGGAGCTTCTCACATCTGCACATTGTTTACAATCATGGCCACCAGCAGCGAGAGCGATTCGGACCGAGAAAGCGACGATTTCCCCATTAATTTGAGCGAGGATGAAAGATTCGTGGATGAGGAAAGTGAGAGTGAAGGACTAGAGGGCAGTGGGAGCGATTCAGATAGGGAAGATGCTGTGAGAGGCGGGTGGGACCTGATATTCAGCTGGGAATGACTAAAGCAGTAAATAAACACAAGACATATATATACTCTATTAGCCACAACACAACCAGGCTTATATTTAATATGCCACAAATTAATACCGCATAACAAACACCTCCCCCTCCCGTCCATATAACTCGCCAATACAACTCAAACACCTGCACAACACACTCAATCCCACAGCCCAAAGTACCGTTCACCTCCCCAAAGTTCATACAGCACATATATTTCCCCAAAGTCCCCAAAGTTACGTACGTGACATGCGCATAGCGGCACGCACGTACGGGCAAGCGATCAAATGTTTGGAAGCCGCAGCTGCATGCGTACTCACGGTACCGCGTCTGCGCATCCAACTCAAAGTCCTCCTGGTAAGAGTCTCTGTTGTCCCAGTTCTCCACAGGCCAATAGTAAAGCTTGACTGTCATCTTCTGGGAATGTAAACAATGAAACACCGGCTGTGTTTGTGTTGCTGCAGTCGGCCGCAATACACCGCTTCCCACCTACAGCTTTCTTCTTTGCTGTCTCCATTGTTCATTGAACAAATTGTAAAAGATTCACCAACACAGATGTCCAGAATACTGTGGAATTTTGCGATGAAAACAGACGACTTAATAGCTGGCCACCATGCTGTCCCAAAATGTCCTCTACAATCCGTGACGTCACGCGCAGACGTCATCATACCGAGACGTTTTCAGCAGGATATTTCGCGCAAAATTTAAAATTGCACTTTAGTAAGCTAACCCGGCCGTATTGGCATGTGTTGCAATGTTAAGATTTCATCATTGATATATAAACTATCAGACTGCGTGGTCGGTAGTAGTGGGTTTCAGTAGGCCTTTAACAAAAAAAGGTGAAATAACTGAAAACATGTTTTATATTCTAGTTTCTTCAAAATAGTCACCCTTTGCTCTGATTACTGCTTTTCACACTCTTGGCATTCTCTCGATGAGCTTCAAGAGGTAGTCACCTGAAATGGTTTTCACTTCACAGGTGTGCTTGAAGCTCATGGAGAGAATGCCAAGAGTGTGCAAAGCAGTAATCAGAGCATAGGGTGGCTATTTTGAAGAAACTAGAATATAAAACATGTTTTCAGTTATTTCACCTTTTTTTTGTTAAGTACATAACTCCACATGTGTTCATTCATAGTTTTGATGTGACAATCTACAATGTAAATAATCATGAAAATAAAGAGCGCATTGAATGAGAAGGTGTGTCCAAACTTTTGGCCTGTACAGTATCTAAAACATGTGTATAATTGTCTTTTTTTACGCATGCTGTACAAAACCAGATTTTTAGATTGTACTGTATAAAACTGGCAGCTCAGTCGCCACAATTTTACCGTAATATTTGCAGGGTTTTTTTTTTTATAGCATATAAAAATTAAAGAATACATGGAATTAAATTAAATGGAATGGAAAAACGGGACCACCGTTTTTTATACTGTAAAATCTACGGTCGTAGTGTATTGTTACTCTATATTGAAAGTGTGTTTTACTGTAAAAAAATGTCACTGTAAATTTTTGACATGAACAGTTTGTTGCATTACTTGCTTTGAAATCATAAGTCAAGCAGATAATTAAAAGTGTTTATCTTTATTTGAACAATAACATTGTTTTGAAACGTATGATGATACAAAACCCAAAAGCAGTGAAGTTGTCACGTTGTGTAAATGGTCAATAAAAACAGAAAACAATGATTTGCAAATCCTTTTCAACTTATATTCAATTGAATAGACTGCAAAGACAAGATATTTCATGTTCACACTGAGAAACTTTTTTATTTTTTTTGCAAATAATCATGAACTTAGAATTTAATGGCAGCAACACATTGCAAAAAAGTTGGCACAGGTGCATTTGTACCACTGTGTTACATGGCCTTTCTTTTTAACAACACTCAGTAAACGTTGGGAACTGAGGAGACACATTTTTGAAGCTTTTCAGTTGGAATTATTTCCCATTCTTGCTTGATGTACAGCTTAAGTTGTTCAACAGTCCGGGGGTCTCCATTGTGGTATTTTAGGCTTCATAATGCACCACACATTTTCAATGGGAGACAGGTCTGGACTACAGGCAGGCCGGTCTAGAACCCGCACTCTTTTACTATGAAGCCACGCTGTTGTAACACGTGGCTTGGCATTGTCTTGCTGAAATAAGCAGGGGCGTCCATGATAACGTTGCTTGGATGGCAACATATGTTGCTCCAAAAGCTGTATGTACCTTTCAGCATTAATGGCGCCTTCACAGATGTGTAAGTTACCCATGCCTGGGGCACTAATACACCCTCATACCATCACAGATGCTGTCTTTTCAACTTCGCGCCTATAACAATCCGGATGGTTATTTTCCTCTTTGTTCCGGAGGAAACGACGTCCACAGTTTCCAAAAACAATTTGAAATGTGGACTCGTCAGACCACAGAACACTTTTCCACTTTGCATCAGTCCATCTTAGATGAGCTCGGCCCAGCGAAGCCGGCGGCGTTTCTGGGTGTTGTTGATAAATGGCTTTGGCTTTGCGTAGTAGAGTTTTAACTTGCACCTACAGATGTAGCGACAAACTATAGTTACTGACAGTGGTTTTCTGAAGTGTTTCTGAGCCCATGTGGCGTTATTCTTTACACACTGATGTCGCTTTTGGTGCAGTACCGCCTGAGGGATCGAAGGTCACGGGCTTAGCTGCTTACATGCGGGGATTTCTCCAGATTGTCTGAACCTTTTGATGATATTACAGACCGTAGATGGTGAAATCCCTAAATTCCTTGCAATAGCTCGTTGAGAAAAGTTGTTCTTAAACTGTTCGACAATTTGCTAACGCATTTGTTGACAAAGTGGTGACCCTCGCCCCATCCTTGTTTGTGAATGACTGAGCATTTCATGGAAGCTGCTTTTATACCCAACCATGGCACCCACCTGTTCCCAATTTGCCTGTTCACCTGTGGGATGTTCCAAATAAGTGTTTGATGAGCATTCCTCAACTTTGTCAGTCTTTTTTGCCACTTTTTTGAAACATGATGCAGGCATCAAATTCCAAATGAGCTAATATTTGCAAAAAATAACCACGTTTACCAGTTTGAGTGTTAAGTATCTTGTCTTTGCAGTCTATTCAATTTAATATAAGTTGAAAAAGATTAGCAAATCATTGTATTCTGTTTTTATTTACCATTTACACAACATGACAACTTCACTGGTTTTGTTTTTTTTAATAATATTTTGTTTTTTTATTAGAGATAATTAAAGTGTAAATATATGTAATTGTACACAGTACATTTATTGTTGTAATATATGTATTAAGAAAAGATAAGGTACGTTATTAACACATGTTATTTCCATGCTTTCGGGGGCCACACAAATTAATGTGGCGGGCCAGATCTGGTCCCTGGGCCTTGAGTTTGACACCTGTGATCTAGCCAATTTATTGTATTCCAGCTCTGAGGGTTATGCAATCACGCCTCAGTGGAAAAACGGTCATTTTATCCAAGTATTCCATGGTAAATGTCTCTAATGGATTTTGTTTGACCGCCTGAATTAACGCTGGGAGGCTACATGTCACATCACATCTTCATGAGTGGGTTTTTCCACATCCACTGTGATGATAAAGTTACTTTTCTTCATGACACATTGCATTTTCCCACATGGCTCAGATTCTATTGAACGCCACAATCAAACAAAATGGAGAAGATATAATGATAGTCGGTGTAAGGGTTGTATCATAAATGGCCTATTTTTGATGCGGTCCAGGTGTACCTGATCAAGTGAATATGCAACAAGGTGCAGAAACAAAAAGGAATGTCAAATTTAACGATTAAAAACTGTTTGTAATTATAGTTTGTAACTAACTCTTGTGATTAATTACAAAAAATAATTGCATTCATTGTGTATAAACCTAGTGTCCGGTTCAAACACCGATGACATCTACAAACCCTGTTTCCATATGAGTGGGGAAATTGTGTTAGATGTAAATATAAACGGAATACAATGATTTGCAAATCATTTTCAACCCATATTCAGTTGAATATGCTACAAAGACAACATATTTGATGTTCAAACTGATAAACATTTTTTTTTTTTTGCAAATAATCATTAACTTTAGAATTTGATGCCAGCAACACGTGACAAAGAAGTTGGGAAAGGTGGCAATAAATACTGATAAAGTTGAGGAATGCTCATCAAACACTTATTTAGAACATCCCACAGGTGTGCAGGCTAATTGGGAACAGGTGGAAGCCATGATTGGGTATAAAAACAGCTTTCCAAAAAATGCTCAGTCTTTCACAAGAAAGGATGGGGCGAGGTACACCCCTTTGTCCACAACTGCTTGAGCAAGTAGTCAAACAGTTTAAGAACAATGTTTCTCAAAGTGCAATTGCAAGAAATTTAGGGATTTCAACATCTACGCTCCATACGCTTCAGAAAACCACTGTCACTAAATACAGTTGGTCGCTACATCTGTAAGTGCAAGTTAAAGCTCTACTATGCAAAGCGAAAGCCATTTATCAACAACATCCATAAACGCGACCGGCTTCTCTGGGCCCGAGATCATCTAAGATGGACTCATGCAAAGTGGAAAAGTGTTCTGTGGTCTGACGAGTCCACATTTCAAATTGTTTTTGGAAATATTCGACATCGTGTCATCCAGACCAAAATGGAAGCGATCCAGACTGTTATCGACGCAAAGTTGAAAAGCCAGCATCTGTGATGGTATGGGGGTGTATTAGTGCCCAAGACATGGGTAACTTACACATCTGTGAAGGCACCATTAATGCTGAAAGGTACATACAGGTTTTGGAACAACATATGTTGCCATCTAGCGCCATCTTTTTCATGGACGCCCCTGCTTATTTCAGCAAGACAATGCCAAGCCACATTCAGCACGTGTTACAACAGCGTAGCTTCGTAAAAAAAGAGTGCGGGTACTTTCCTGGCCCGCCTACAGTCCAGACCTGTCTCCCATCGAAAATGTGTGGCGCATTATGAAGCGTAAAATACGACAGCGGAGACCCCGGACTGTTGAACGACTGAAGCTTTACATAAAACAAGAATGGGAAAGAATTCAACTTTCAAACCTTCAACAATTAGTTTCCTCAGTTCCCAATCGTTTATTGAGTGTTGTTAAAAGAAAAGGTGATGTAACACAGTGGTGAACATGCTCTTTCCCAACTACTTTGGCACGTGTTGCAGCCATGAAAATCTAAGTTAATTATTATTTGCAAAAAAAAATAAAAATTTAGGAGTTTGAACATCAAATATGTTGTCTTTGTAGTGCATTCAATTGAATATGGGTTGAAAAGGATTTGCAAATCATTGTATTCCGTTTATATTTACATCTAACACAATTTCCCAACTCATATGGAAACAGGGTTTGTATTAGACAAGACAAGAAGCAAAGGAATCAAACAGAGACAGGATTCAATCTAGCTCATGAGGAGAGCGCGTGCACTTGTACCCTCGTACAATGTCGCCCCGCCGATCTGAGGAGGGAGCTCCATGCCTCCTCATTTATTTGGGCATTACATGGCTGCAGCTGTTTCTAAGGGGAGGGGGGTCATAAACCGCTGCCGCACTCGGTCATGAACAGTTTGAAGAAAAGGTGCCTGGAGCGGTGTCAGGTCTGCGCCCTCTCTGCTTTGTAGATCTCGGGTCATGACAAGGTCTTCCTGTGGCTGTCCAATAGATCAAAGAAACCGACACTCCACGTCGCATTCCATCGCACACGGTGGAGGTTTACAAGCCTTTTGGTTGATAAGAACAAAGACAGCTTTTGTCTTCTTGCAGGGCGACCTGAACTCATGGGAACACAAAGTTGTGTGATAACTTATATACAATTATTCTGACACATAGATTAATCACACAATTTATTTTTACTGCATATGCTGATTTACAAGCAAAATATGAACTTTTAAGGCAGCCATGTTACCATGTGAGGCCTGGGAAATTACCTATATTCCCATGCTCTATTTACTCAAGCAAGGCAGATTTTTTGCAGGCACAATTCGCACTCAAGGCAAAGTGCTTTACAGACCCATAAAACCACAAGAAGGCAAATAAAGTCATAAATAAAAATAAAATCATTATAAGAATGACCACAATTCAATAAAATCAATAAGTAAATTTAAGTACCAATGATTGTCACACACACACGAGGTGTGGCGAAATTATTCTCTGCATTTGACCCATCACCCTTGATCACCTCCTGGGAGGTGAGGGGAGCAGTGAGCAGCAGCGGTGGTCGCGCCCGGGAATAATTTTTGGTGATTTAACCCCCAATTCCAACCCTTGATGCGGAGTGCCAAGCAGGGAGTACATGAATACTTTAAGTTGTTATTTGTAAAGTTAAATAAAAAGATTTCTGGCCCGTTGAGGCCTGTCTCACATCTTCCGATAGACCAGTGGTTCTTAACCTTGTTGGAGGTACCGAACCCCACCAGTTTCATATGCGCATTCACCGAACCCTTCTTTAGTGAAAAATAAAATGTTTGTTTTTTTTCAAATTCAAGACAAAGTTATATGTTTTTGGTAACACTTTAGTATGGGAAACATATTCTAAGTAACAAAGACTTAATTTAGAGTGTTTTGGACACTAAGGGAACATATTCTAAGTAACAAAGACTTAATTTAGAGTTATTTGGTTAGGGCCAGGGTTAGAGGGTTAGGGTTATAACAAGGCCATGCTGAATAAGGCATTAATAAGTACTTAATAATGACTAGTTAAGAGCCAATATGTTACTAATTTGCATGTTAATAAGCAACTAATTAATGGTGAATATGTTCCCCATACTAAAGTGTTACCATGTTTTTTTACTGGTATACAAAATGAACCTTGCATGAACATCACCTTGTTCAAAGAACAAAACCAACACAGTGCATAAACTCACAACAAATTACACACTTGCAAATCAGTGTGACTTCTGCTGTTGCCGTATCCGTAATACACCGACAGGGAGAAGTTTTTATTTACACGATGAGTCGGGTGTGTCTTGACCTCCGCAGAACCCCTGAGCCCGACTCACCGAACCCCTAGGGTTCGATCGAACTCAGGTTAAGAGCCACTGCGATAGACCATTCCAGATTTTAAGAGCATAAAGAAAGAGACGCAGCTTCACCGTAGTCACTTCAAACGTTGAACACCGCTGAGGTTGTTTGTACAAGTGGATTTCCACAAAAATGTTCAAGAAAAATCTGCTTATTAACATATCTCTAAGAAGTATAACTTTAGAGAAAAATGTAATTTAAAACATTTGGATGCACGTACAACACTTAAAACCTTTCGCATATCCGTATGTGTGAAGTGAATTATATTTATATAGCGCTTTTCTCTAGTGACTCAAAGCGCTTTTCATAGTGAAATCCAATATCTAAGTTACCGTATTTTTCGAAGTATAAGTCGCTCCGCAGTATAAGGCGCACCGGCCGAAAATGCATAATAAAGAAGGAAAAAAACATATACAAGTCGCATTTTTTGGGGGAAATTTATTTGATAAAATCCAACACCAAGAATAGACATATGAAAGGCAATTTAAAATAAATAAAGAATAGTGAACAACAGGCTGAATAAGTGTACGTTATATGAGTCATAAATAACCAACTGAGAACGTGCCTGGTATGTTAACGTAACATATTATGGTAAGAGTCATTCAAATAACTATAACATATAGAACATGCTATACGTTTACCAAACAATCTGTCACTCCTAATCGCTAAATCCCATGAAATCTTATACGTCTAGTCTCTTACGTGAATGAGCTAAATAATATTGTTTGATATTTTACGGTAATGTGTTAATAATTTCACACATAAGTCGCTCCTGAGTATAAGTCACACCCCGGGCCAAACTATGAAAAAAACTGGGACTTATAGTCTGAAAAATACAGTACATTTAAACCAGTGTGGGTGGCACTGGGAGCGGGTGGGTAAAGTGTCTTGCCCAAGGACACAACGGCAGTGACTTGATGGCAGAAGCTGGGATTGAACCCTCAAGTTGCTGGCACGGCCACTCTGCCAACCGAGCTATACCGCCCCATATGTGGAATTAAATTATAAAGAAATCCAACAAAGCAGCAATATGATTCATTTTAAGAGACTGTTTAAACTACTAACTGTTCACAAAGTACACAGAACAATAATTATGATGAACATCTTCAACCTTTTTCTTTTTCTTTTGAGATAAATATTATTTATGTATTTAATATTTGTTTACTGACTATGGCATTTATTTATTCACTGTTCTGTTACAAAGATAGAAGGAAATGGGATAAAATTGCTATGGTATGAAAAGGGGTAGGATTAAATAAGCTCAGCTTCTTCCTACTCCTTTTTGGATGTGCTGTAATGAAACAACTGGAAATATGTGATGCACTACATTGTATCGTATGCATGTTCCACATAAACTGGAACTGAAACTGAAACTGAACATTTATTAAGCTTGTTTTCGTCTTTAAGAATATAAGCGCAAATTACATGAAAGTGACGTTTTTACAGTAGCGACCTGACTTTTACGCTTGTGTGACAAGTAAAATAATCTAGGAAGTAATGTGCAATATTGCAATACGAATAAATGTGACTTAAAATTTTGGCTAGCCAGTTAATCAGAATTGTATGATGGCCACAGCTTGGCCCTGGAACAGATTTTTTTCTATCCATGGGAATAGTTGCATGTTTGACCTCAGACTGTATTAGTGTTTTAAAGCATGTACGCACTATGACAATACAGTCCCAACAAGGCCACACAGGAAGTTGTCAGGCTCGTTTCTGTGTGGTTTGAGTCTTGTTTTTGGGATGTGGAATCATGTGACATCATGTGGATAATAGGTAGAGTGCAGTTGAATTGTACAGAGCAGTCAGGCAGGTCTTACTGCAAACCATGTGACTTAGCGACTGGACTATATTGTTGTACATCTTTAACTGTGTGCGTGTGTGTTCTTGTTCTTGTTCTTGTATTTCTACCCTTCTTGAGACATGAAGAAGGAAAAGTATCTTCCATATGAGGAGGTGTGAACAAGTCATGACATAAATCATGGTCCCAATAACATTGCATCTAATAGAGAATGTCTCATTTGCACCCCTGCTGGGGACATCTATCAAAATGAGGGTGGTCCCAAAAAGGAGGGATTTTTCAAATTGACTGTGTGTCGCTTTTAAAAGTGCTCCCCCTCTGGTCAACATGTGAAATAACAAGTGTGTGTAAGAAATTAAAATGCGCCAAAATTAATAAATAAATAAAATAAACATGTATATAGAGACATACTGTAATAACTTGAAGTAAATAATCAAGATTAAAAAACAATCACAAACAAAAAATGTAATTAACTAAAAGCAGTCTTTCTCACAATGTGTTGACTTTTTTCGTATAAAATTGGGAACTATTTCTCATATTCTTTCTGTTTCTGTAAGATTGCGATATTTTCTCCTAAAATTATTACTTGTTAATGCAAAATGTTTTTTGTTGTTCTGGTAAAATTGTGACATTTATCTGAATTTATCATAATATGACATTTGTCATAATTTTGCCAAGTAAAATTCCAATTATTATTATATTGCCAACATTTTTAAGTTTTGTTTTAAAATTGTCACTTGTCCAGTAAATTTATGACTCTTTTCATAAAATTGCCAACATTGTAAGCTTTTCTTGTAAAATTGCGACAGTTATTGAGTACAATTCCAACTTTTGTCATAATATTGCACAAATGTTCAGTTTTTCTTGTGAAAAGTTGACTTTTTGCATAGTATATATGTGTATATTATTAATGCTGTAAATACAAATCTTTATATATCTAGAAAGGGTGGTCCTAAGGAGGTAGGCTTTTTTTCGGAGGTCTCAAGAAGGTAACAAATACAAGGGTGTGTGTGTGTGTGTGTGTGTGTGTGTGTGTGTGTGTGTGTGTGTGTGTGTGTGTGTGTGTGTGTGTGTGTGTGTGTGTGTGTGTGTGTGTGTGTGTGTGTGTGTGTGTGTGTGTGTGTGTGTGTGTGTGTGTGTGTGTGTGTGTGTGTGTTTGTTCTTGTTCTTGTATTTCTACCCTTCTTGAGACATGAAGAAGGAAAAGTATCTTCCATATGAGGAGGTGTGAACAAGTGAGGACATAAATCATGGTCCCAATAACATTGCATCTAATAGACAAATGTCTCATTTGCACCCCTGCTGGTGACATCTATCAAAATGAGGGTGGTCCCAAAAAGGAGGGATTTTTCAAATTGACTGTGTGTTGGTTTTAAAAGTGCTCCCCCTCTGGTCAACATATGAAATAACAAGTGTGTGTAAGAAATTAAAATGCGCCAAAATTAATAAACAAATAAAATAAGTATGTACATAAAGACATACTGTAATAACTTGAAGTAAATAATGAATAATGATAATGAAAACCAATTACAAACAAAAAATAACTAAAAGCAGTCTTTTTCTCACAATGTGTCGACTTTTGTGTGTGTGTGTGTGTGTGTGTGTGTGTGTGTGTGTGTGTGTGTGTGTGTGTGTGTGTGTGTGTGTGTGTGTGTGTGTGTGTGTGTGTGTGTGTGTGTGTGTGTGTGTGTGTGTGTGTGTGTGACAGTTGCTAAGAAGCCCAGCTGTAACCTGATTCCTACTTTCGTTTTAGTCGTCCTCTGCTGGCCGAGCCCACTCCGCAGTGTGCAAGGTCGCATTCTTAGCGCCAGAGCTGCTTCTCCATTGGTCGATTTTTCTGAGGCGACTTCCTTTTTCCGCACAGCTTACGCCTTTTGTTTGGCGTTGTTGTTTAGTTGCTCTTAAACTAGCCGGCCATGACATGAGACATGAATTGGATGGTGGGAATTTGAGAGGCAGGATCTTCCCCGCCCTGCTCCAGTATGTTTCTTCTGGTTTTGTTCTCTGCAGGTTTGGATTCTTTCTGAATGATGTCATACTAAGTCACAGAGTAATCCTTTTATGGTGAGGAACTGAAATTAGCTTCGGCGTTTGTCGGAAAATGTGCATGTATGTCGACTTAATTGTACAAAATCCAAAATTGGTGAAGTTGGCACGTTGTGTAAATAGTAAATAATGATTTTCAAATCCTTTTTCAACCTATATTCAATTGCATGGACTGCAAAGACAAGATACTTAAAGTTTGAACTGGAAAACTTTATTTTTTGTAAATATTAGCTCATTTGGAATTTGATGCCTGCAACATGTTTCAAAAAAGCTGGCACAAGTGGCAAAAAAGACTGAGAAAGTTGAGGAATGCTCATCAAACACTTATTTGGAACATCCCAAAGGTGAACAGGCTAATGGGGAACAGGTGGGTGCCATGGTTGGGTATAAAAGCAGCTTCCATGAAATGCTCAGTCATTAAAAAACAAGGATGGGGCGAGGGTCACCACTTTGTGAACATTTCTCAACAAGCTATTGCAAGGAACTTAGGGATTTCACCATCTACAGTCCGTAATAATTACAAAATATTCAGAGAATCTGGAGAAATCACTGCACATAAGCAATGATATTACGGACCTTCAATCCTTCAGGCGGTACTGCATCAAAAAGCAGCATCGGTGTGTAAAAGATATCACCATATGGGCTCAGGGACACTTCAGAAAACCACTGTCAGTAACTATTGTTCGTCTGTAAGTACAAGATAAAACTCTACTATGCAAAGCGAAATCCATTTATCAACAACACCCAGAAACGCCACCGGATTTGCTGGGCCCGAGCTCATCTAAGATGGACCGATGCAAAGTGGAAATGTGTTCTGTGGTCTGACGAGTCCACATTTCAAATTGTTTTTGGAAACTGTGGACGTCGTGTCCTCCGGACCAAAGAGGAAAAGAACCATCCGGATTGTTATAGGCGCAAAGTTGAAAAGCCAGCATCTGTGATGGTATGGGGGTGCATTAGTGCCCAAGACATGGGTAACTTACACATCTGTGAAGGCACCATTATTGCTGAAAGGTACATACAGCTTTTTGGAGCAACATATGTTGCCATCCAAGCAACGTTATCATGGACGCCCCTGCTTATTTCAGCAAGACAATGCCAAGCCACGTGTTACATCAACGTGGCGTCATAGTAAAAGAGTGCGGGTACTAGACTGGCCTGCATGTAGTCCAGACCTGTCTCCCATTGAAAATGTGTGGCGCATTATGAAGCCTAAAATACCACAACGGAGACCCCCGGACTGTTGAACAACTTAAGCTGCACATCAAGCAAGAATGGGAAAGAATTCCACCTGAAAAGCTTCAAAAATGTGTCTCCTCCGTTCCCAAACGTTTACTGAGTGTTGTTAAAAGGAAAATGCCATGTAACACAGTGGTAAAAATGCCCCTGTGCCAACTTTTTTGCAATGTGTTGCTGCCATAAAATTCTAAGGTAATACTTATTTGCTAAAAAAAAAAGTATGTTTTCCAGTTCAAACATTAAGTATCTTGTCTTTGCAGTCTATTCAATTGAATATAAGTTGAAAAGGATTTGCAAATCATTGTATTCTGTTTTCATTTACCATTTACACAACGTGCCAACTTCACTGGTTTTGTAGATGAGTCGTCACGTTTTATATCTTCTAAGACGAACACTTTGGAAGTTAAACTTGCATATACTTTAGAGTAACCAGTGTAGAGCTTGCACTTAAAATGATAGTAATGGGTTATACTTGTATAGCACTTTTATACCTTCAAGGTACTCAAAGCGCTTTGACACTATTTCCACATTCATCCATCCACTCACTGAACGACCACGACCCATCAGGAGCAACGGTGTCTTGCCCAAGGACGCAACAGACATGACTAGGATGGCGGATCAAACTAGAAACCCTCAGGTGGCTGATACGGCCGCTCTACCAACCGAGCCACAACGTTTCCAATCGATAGCGAACAAGAAAATATCTTGGTTTGTTCAACCAGGGCGACGAAGGAAGCGAGCATGAAGGAGAATGCTAAGAGGAAGCGAATGTTAGTCAACTCACATCAATTAAGGTCCAAATAGATCACATGTGTCAAACTCAAGGCCCCGGGGGCAGGTTTTATTTTGCTAGAGAAAGCTCAGAAATAAAGTAAAGCCCTTCATCTTTCTTACTAAACAATTTGGATCTACACCAAACATCCACTGTATTGATACCAAGTACAAGAGCGTATCTAGTCGATACTACTATGATTACATGGATATTTTTTTATCATCACAAAATCTTTTTTCGTTTTTTTAAAATGTATTTTATGTTTATAAACTCAGTAAATATGTCCCTGGACACATGAGGACTTTGACCAATGTATGATCCTGTAACTACTTGGTATCGGATCGATACCTAAATTTGTTGTATCATCCAAAACTAATGTAAAGTATCAAAGAAGAGACGAATAAGTGATTATTACATTTTAACAGAAGTGTAGATAGAACATGTTAAAAGAGAAATTAACAGTAAATGAACAAGTAGATTAATAATTAATTTTCTACCACTTGTCCTTAATAATGTTGACAAAATAATAGGTAGATAAATGACACAATATGTTACTGCATATGTCAGCAGACTAATTAGAAGTCTTTGTTTTGTTTACTTACTACTAAAAGACAAGTTGTCTAGAATGTTCACTATTTTATTTCAGGACTAAATTGCAAAAATAAATATATGTTTAATGTACCCTAAGATTTTTTGTTAAAATAAAGCCAGCAATGCAGAAAAGTATCTAAAAGTATCAAAATACATTTTGGTCCCGGTACCAAAATATTGATATCGTGACAACACTATTTTAGACACACCATCACATCAGCGGCGCATGTATATGAAAAAAAAAAAAATCAATTGTATTTGTTTTAATTGGACATCATGCAGTGGCAAGTTTCAAAGTTCAACATGGATGGATGGATGTTTGCAGTTACCATCCATTCAATGAAAACTGCAAAAAATTCCAATTCAATTTCCCTTAAAGACAACTATACAAATACAAAGCACCACAAGAAAGGTTAACACGCCACACCTGCTACAAAAAAGCACTTCCTTCTTTTATTTAGAAAAGTATCGCTATACATTTTGTTACCGGTACTAAAATATTGGTATCGAGACAACCCTAGCACACATGTTAAAAGCCACATTTCAATGTTGCTGATGTGCATTCATCTACATTTTTATTATTTAAGTTACGGCAAACAGCAAAAACCTTGCTTATTTAAAACTATTTCTAAAATATGTGTGGAGGCTATAAAGTGTGTTTTATCCGATTAATCAAACAAAGTATTGATTGATTGATTGATTGAAACTTTTGTTAGTAGGTTGCACAGTGAAGTACATATTCCGTACAATTGACCACTAAATGGTAACACCCGAATAAGTTTTTCAACTTGTTTAAGTCGAGGTCCACTTAAATTGATTCATGATACAGATATATACTATCATCATAATACAGTCATCACACAAGATAATCACATTGAATTATTTACATTATTTACAATCCGGGGGGGGGGGTAGGTTTGGTTGTTATCATCAGTCATCAACAATTGAGAACAGAGAAATGGATATTAGAACAGTGTAGGTATGACTTGGTAGGATATGTACAGCAAGTAGTGGACATAGAGAGAGAGAGAGAGAGAGAGAGAGATCAGAAGGCATAAGAAAAAGTATCTACATTTGATTGTTTACATTTGATTATTAACAATCCGGGGAGGGTGTTAGTTTAGGGTTGAAGTTGCCTGGAGGTGTACTTTTATTGCGGTTTTGAAGGAGGATAGAGATGCCCTTTCTTTTATACCTGTTGGGAGTGCATTCCATATTGATGTGGCATAGAAAGAGAATGAGTTAAGACCTTTGTTAGATCGGAATCTGGGTTTAACGTGGTTAGTGGAGCTCCCCCTGGTGTTGTGGTTATGGCGGTCATAACCACAACACCAAGTAAGTAAGGAAGTAGTTTGACATGTACTTCGGTATCAGGGAGGTGTAGCGGATTTTATAGACTAGACTATAGACTAGACTAGTAATCGGTCGTTTATTCGATTACTAAAATAATCAATAACTGCAGCCCTAAATGCTTGTTTTGATTGACACTGTTAGATATGAACAATATGATTTTATAGTGTAGAACTGCACTCCATCAGCTCTTGTACAAGATAAGATTGAACTGTAACAATGTTATTTTGTTCCTCAGACAAGCTGCAGCTATGCACAGCCTCTCCAGCAGCCCTGCTCCTCCCAGAATATGTCTCGTCCTACACCATCCTCGGGCCATCGTCATCTCCATCATCATCTTCATCATCATCATCATCTCCAAGCCGACCCTTCTCGGCGTGGTCCAGGGTGCTCGATGACATCAAAGGCCGCCGGCCCCGTCTCCTCTCAGGGGCGCGGGGCCGAGGCGAATATGCTGGAGCGTGTTCTGGAGAAGCCCAAACTGGTGGTGGTCGAGCAGCCCAAAGAACGAGGCATGAGGTTTCGCTACGTGTGCGAGGGCCGTTCGGCCGGCAGCATTATGGGGGCGTCCGGGACGGAAAGCAACAAGACTCAGCCTGCCATCGAGGTACGGATACAGTGACCGTTACACACCCCTGGTCATTTTCACATTTGTCGGAACTGAAAGTGTTTTTTTTTGTACTACTTTTCATGAGCAGGGGTAGCTTGAAGGATGTGGGCTGGTAGACAAAAGTCTGTTGTGTATCAGATGCCTCGAGTTTTCTGCATTGACATTTTAATGCACCTTTTAGATTGAAGGCCCCATAGACCACTTGAAGAAGGTGACAGTCACCGTTTCCCTGGTGACCAAAGACCCCCCACATCGGCCGCACCCCCACTGCCTGGTGGGAAAGGACTGCCCCGAGAAGTCGGGAATCTGCGTCGTGACGCTAAATCCTCACAGCAACAGACGACACAGGTGGGCATCTTTAAACTCCTTTATTCTGTATATCTGCTCGTGTCCCAGCAAGAATCCTACTGGTTTTGAGTGAAGTTCAACTTAGGTTGGCTGGGTCAAAGTTATGGGTTAGGCGCAATAAGTGTTCAACTTCAGCCTAAACCCTTTCGGTCTGCAACATTTTCATTTTCAATCTATGAATGTACAACTGTTTGTAATATTTTGTTGACGATTGACCGAAGAATAATAAACTATACTAATAAACTATACTATTTATGTCCTATTTCTTTAATGCTAGATATTATTCTTATACTGATTATACCCAAAAGCAGTGAAGTTATCACGTTGTGTAAATGGTAAATAAAACAGAATACAATGATTTGCAAATCCTTTTCAACTTATATTCAATTGAATAGACTGCAAAGACAAGATATTTAATGTTCACACTGAGAAACTATTTTTATTTTGCAAATAATCATTAACTTAGAATTTAATGGCAGCAACATATTGCAACAAAGTTGGCACAGTAGCATTTTTACCACTGCGTTACATGGCCTGTCCTTTTAACTACACTCAGTAAACCTTTGGGAACTGAGGAGACCAATTTTTGAAGCTTGAAGGTGGAATTATATCCCATTCTTGCTTGATGTACAGCTTAAGTTGTTCAACAGTCCGGGGTCTCCGTTGTGCTATTTTAGGCTTCATAATGCGGCACACATTTTCAATGGGAGACAGGTCTGGACTTCACCCGCACTCTTTTACTATGAAGCCACGCTGTTGTAATACGTGGCTTGGCATTGTCTTGCTGAAATAAGCAGGGGCGTCCATGATAACGTTGCTTGGATGGCAACATATGTTGCTCCAAAACCTGTATGTACCTTTCAGCATTAATGGCGCCTTCACAGATGTGTAAGTTACCCATGTCTTGGGCACTAATACACCCCCATACCATCACAGATGCCGGCTTTTCAACTTTGCGCCTATAACAATCCGGATGGTTCTTTTCCTCTTTGGTCGGGAGGACACGACGTCCACAGTTTCCAAAAACAATTTAAAATGTGGACTCGTCAGACCACGGAACACTTTTCCACTTTGCATCAGTCCATCTTAGATGAGCTCGGGCCCAGGGAAGCGGTTCTGGGTGTTGTTGATAAACGATTTTCGCCTTGCATAGGAGAGTTTTAGCTTGCACTTACAGATGTAGCGACGAACTGTATTTACTGACAGTGGTTATAATTGAATTTCATGTTACGCAAAAAGCACACACTTTATGGTGGTAAAATAGGTGTAAAAGGAACAAAAATAAATTAAAAACTGAATATTGTTTTTTATATTGCTCTTGTATTTAAATGTATTGTTATTGCTATTGTTATTATTTGACTTGTTGTGGTTTGTTCGTTACTAATTTATATCCAGGTTTTTATTCAAATGTATTCAAAGTTAAGTTTTGGTGGTACAATAAATACTCATGTTTTCAAAATAATGAATAATCATGTAGTTAGTGGTGATTAGAATATCAATCAAAAGCTGGACAGTCGTCCTCGTATGCAGCCGCCCTGCCGAAAAGCAAGCAAGCACGCAAGCACGCACGCACGCACGCACGCACGCACGCACGCACGCACGCACGCACGCACGCACGCACGCACGCACACACACACACACTGTCACAGAACTCGCAAAACTATTTAACTTTAATAGCCAGGTCGCTACATTGATTATAATTAAACATAAAATCCACTTTACCTTGTTGATTTATCTTCTTTTTGTGCAGTGGAAGAAAGAAGTAGGGGGTAGGAGGCAATGTCGACAACGCCGTGGATACTTCCTTAATGTTTTAAAACAACACATCGCTTGTCCGTTGCTTTTTTTGGACTCATATTGAGCTGTAAAAACAAGAAAAATGCTGTACAAGTAGCACTAGTAGCTAACAATAGTACTGCTGTGCTGATTGAATGAATGCCGGGCACAAAATGGCTACGTTGCGAGGCATTCACCTGTGAATAATGCTGTATAATAGACTGTATTTATGTTATTCACATGTGAATAATGCTGTATAATAGACTGTATTTATGTTATTCACATGTGAATAATGCTGTATAATAGACTGTATTTATATTATTCACATGTGGATAATGCTGTATAATTGACTGTATTTGTTATTCACATGTGAATAATGCTGTATAATAGACTGTATTTATGTTATTCACATGTGAATAATGCTGTATAATAGACTGTATTTATATTATTCACATGTGAATAATGCTGTATAATAGACTGTATTTATGTTATCTACATGTGAATAATGCTGTCTAATGGACTGTATTTATGTTATTCACATGTGAATAATGCTGTATTATAGACTGTATTTATATTATTCACATGATCCCTGGAGGAAATTCAGCACCACAGTTTGCTCACGATAAACAACAAACACTTAGGTATTGTTTACATGTGAATAATATAAATACAGTCTATTATACAGCATTATTCACATGTAAACAATACCTAAGTGTTTATTGTCTATCGTGAGCAAACTGTGGTGCTGAATTTCCTCCAGGGATCAATAAAGTACTTTCTATTCTATCTATTCTATTCTGTTCAATGGGTGGATGAAATGTTAGTACACTCAGACAAGGTTTGTACAACAAAGCACATTTTTATTTGATGTGTGGTTCGTAAATCGACAAGTGCGTACTATAAGGGCTTTGTAAATTAAGGTTCCACTGTAGTTTCACACGAGATAGCTTTGGTAAATAATCTGCAAGCGAGCTCGTTTATGCTTTGTTCCAACCCGTGTCGTTGGCTCGTACAACACTTGAAACAAGTGTGGAATTAAATGATGGAGTGTATTAAGCAAAGAAATCAAACCATGTACTAATATGATCCACTTCAAGAAACTCTTCAAACTTAAAAGTGTTTACAAAGTACAAAGATGAAGAACCATGATAAACATTCAGAATGTATTTCATTCATCCATTCATTTTCAAAATAATCTTACTCATCTCACTATATGAAAAGTAACTTACTTCACCATTTATTATTTATTTATTAATTTTTATTGTGATTACTTATGCAGTATATTGTGAATAAATTGAGAACAGGAAGTGAACAAAAGTTTTAGCAACTGCTATGTAAAAGAAAAGGGGTAGGATTAAATAAGCTCTGCTTCTTTCCACTCCTTTTCGAACATGTTGAATAGAAAAACTGGAAATTGTGACGTATCATGTTGTATGCTTGCATGTTCCAAACAAACTCAAACTCAAACTCTGATGATTCAACAGCTTTGCTAACTTGGGCATCCAGTGTGTGACGAGGAGAGAACTGGACATCTCACTTCAGAGGAGAAAAAGTCAGAATATTGACCCCTTTCAAAGTAAGAAACACACACTAACTTCAGGACTGTTTCAATACCATGTAATGGTTTGGTCTTCCTCCAGCTGGTCACTCCAAGGGCATCGAGGACATGGATATGAACGCAGTGCGTCTGTGTTTCCAGTGTGAACTGGAGTGGGAGGACGGCAGAACGGACAGCCTCAGCCCCGTGGTGTCCAACCCCGTTTATGACAAAAGTAGGAAACACGTCGACAACTAACTCGGAATTGTGAGCTGTTGTAAAACAAGGTCCCTATTTATTTAAACAAGACCTTATACCAGGGGTGTCAAACTCAAATAGAGAGTGGGCCAAAATTTAAAACTGAACAAAGCCGCGGGCCAAGGTTGAACAAATTAACCTTTTAATAGGGACCCAAACAAGTTTTGCATTAAATATTGAACAAGCAAGGCTTATATAACTTTATAGTGACATGCAAAATCGAGTTTCAAATAATAATAATAATAATTCAAAAGTATCTGGCATATATCTATTTGCAGCCATATATCTATTTGCAGCCTTCAGAGGTAAATATCAACATTAACTTTTTCTACAGGCTAATGAATTTGAAAATAAAATAACAATGAATAAACCAACCAATCAGGACTTTAAACTGCTCAGTTTGCAACACACTGATCTAATCTGATGTGCCCAAGCCAGATACCTGCCATCTTTTCTTGGATGCTAGTTCATTAATATCGGGGCTCAGGCTTTGAGCTGAGGCAACCTTCATTATCGAACGAAGGTGTTCATCAGTCATTATATCTCGTAGCCAACCCGGACCACAGACTTGGGGGCGTGCCTTAAAGACACTGCCTTTAACGTCCGCTATGAGCTATCGTCAAGTCCGTTTTTCATCCATTCTAACAACGTGCCGGCCCAATCACAAGATATGTGCGGCTTCTGTATGATCACACACGGGAATGCAATGCATACTTGTTCAACAGCGATACAGGTCACACTGAGAGTGACCGTGTAAACAACTTTAACAATGTTAGAAATATGTGCCACACTGTGAATCCACACCAAACAAGAATGACAAACACATTTCGGGAGAACATCCGCACCGTAACACAACATAAACACAACAGAACAAATACCCAGAACCCTTTGCAGCACTAACTCTTCCGGGACGCTACAAATTACACCCCCGCTACCACCAAACCCCGCCCTCCCCCTCCCCCCACCTTGTAGCTCCCGGAAGAGTTAGTGCTGCAAAGGGTTCTGGGTATTTGTTCTGTTGTGTTTATGTTGCGTTATGGTGCGGATGTTCTCCCGAAATGTGTTTGTCATTCTTGTTTGGTGTGGGTTCACAATGTGGCGTATATTTCTAACAAAACTTAAAGTTGTTTAAACGGAAACCCTCAGTGTAAATTGTATCGCTGTTGACAAGTATGCCTTGCATTCACTTTTGTGTGCGTGCAGAAGCAGCACATATTATGTCGCTGGGCCAGCACTTGTTAGACTGGATGAAAAGCGGATGTGACGATTTTTGGGACAGGCGCTGAAATCTGGTACTCTCCCGGGAGGGTTGGCAAGAATGAGAAATAACGGTGAATAATCGGCGGGCCAGCTCTGGTGTTAATTTGATATCGCCTCAAGGGCCAAGTGAAGTTACACGGCGGGCCAGAGTTTGACACCCATGCCTTAGACAATCGATCAAGCTGAAGTTAAAGCTGTTAGCCATTCGAATTTGCATTTCCGCTAACTGCAGTTCTGCGACCCAGTGCTTCCCTGTCAGGGATTAGCTCCTAGAGCAGGGGTGGGCAATTAATTTTTACCGGGGGCTGCATGAGCAACCCGAGCACTGCTGGAGGGCCACAGCGACAATATTTCAATTAAATTTTGCTCAAATGATTTTTGATATACCGTAAGGTAAATAATGATAATAACAATATTTTCATTTAACCTAACTTATCTTTATAAAAAAGCAGATGGCTTTTGATGGTTTTATTTTTAACACTTTCTTACACAACACTTCCTGATGTATAATACAATGCAAAAATTTCAGTTTTTGTCACTTTATCCTGCATCCTCTTTGTTGTGAACGTATCACGCCTGTAAGATGATTGGCGAAGAAGGAGGAAGTGTTGCTGTTGCGGAAATGAGGCGTGAAGATAGACGTGCGTGTGGAAAGAACGTGATAAGTTGAGCTGTGTTAGTATAGGTTGCTCAATAAAAGTTTGAAAATAGCGTCAGACTTGGTGTGCACTTCTTCTGGTCGCTACAATTGGTGTCAGAAGTGGGATGAAATGCCTCCCAGTTCGCCTTGCCATCAAACCTGGGAGTCTTCATTGAGGGCGGAATTCCCCCATGCCAAGCAGCGTGCGCTGCACCTGTAGACGCTGCCTCTCTCCTTCCTCCCTCTCTCTCTCTCTTTGCGACGAGCTCCTCACGTCCGGGATTCACACAGACACGGCACCTTAAGTCCCCACTCAGTGTCCTTCCCTCCCGTTCAATCTTGACAAAGTCGCCAGGAAACATCGTGGCACGTACCTCCTGATGACGTAGCAGGCTGAGCACACAAGCAGCGGCAGTATGCTCACACTAGCAGCGGCAGTATGCCCAAAGTTTTACTTCTGACACCAATTGTAGCATCCAGAAGAAGTGCACACCAAGTCTGACGCTCTTTTTAAACTTTCATTGAGCAACCTATACTAACACAGCTCAACTTATCTCGTTCCTTCCACACGCACGTCTATCCTCACTCCTCATTTCCGCAACTAAAGAACACAACATCAACTTCAGCAGGTCGTTACACTATATTTTTTAAACACAGCAACATGTGTACCACAAATTAAGCACACGGCTTTACCTTTAATTTCTGTAAAGAAATACTTGGCAGTCCATGTCTTGTTGAAAACACGCCATTCGTCATCAACTTTTCTTTTTTTAGCGTCTCGGGGATAACCGGGCATCACTTGTCGCTGTCCACCTTCACTCACAGGTTACACACGGACATACGCCCATAAATAACACTTTTCAAAATAAAAGCAGCACAGTTGTATTGCACGCACGACAGATGTTTTTTTACATTTATTTTGTAATTTGTGATTGCCGCTGTTCACATTCACTCACTCACACACACGCATACGTCCACACGGAAGTAATACAAATAAAGCTTTTCAAAACAAAAGCAGCACCATTGTACTACACACTCGAGATGGATACTTTTTAAAATGTATTTTGTAATTTATGATTGGCCTCACGCGGGCCGGACAGGGACGTACAAAGGGCCGGATGTGGCCCGAGGGCCGCTGAATGCCCAGGTCTGTCCTAGAGACAAGTGTCCACAAGTGTAAGATTGCTCTCTCCCTTGGCCAGTGTTGGGTAGGAGCAGCATTACTAGTTAAACTAATTTTTCGGGAGCATGGTTGTCGCGTTGCTGTTTTTTTTAAAATTTAAATATATATTTTTTTTTACATCAAATAGCATTTCAGTACTGAAGCTACTTTTGAGGCCAAGTAGTGCGGTAGCATCCAAAGAAGCTACATTTTCTAAGGCATTTCCAATCCTTAAACCAGTGTTTTTCAACCACTGTGCCGCGGCACACTAGTGTGCTGTGAGATACAGTCTGGTGTGCTGTGGGAGATTATCTAGTTTCACCTATTTGGGTTAAAAATATTTTTTGCAAACCAGTAATTATAGTCTACAAATGATGTGTTGTTGTTGAGTGTCGGTGCTGTCTAGAGCTCGGCAGAGTAACCGTGTAAGACTCTTCCATATCAGTAGGTGGCAGTAGGTAGCTAATTGCTTTGTAGATGTCGGAAACAGCGGGAGGCAGCGTGCAGGTAAAAAGGTGTCAAACGCTTAAACCAAGAATAAACAAAAGGTGAGTGCCCCTAAGAAAAGGCATTGAAGCTCAGGGAAGGCTATGCAGAACGAAACTAAAACTGAACTGGCTTACAAAGTAAACAAAAACAGAATGCTGGACGACAGCAAAGACTTAATGTGGAGC
Source organism: Nerophis lumbriciformis (assembly GCF_033978685.3). Classification (NCBI taxonomy): domain Eukaryota; kingdom Metazoa; phylum Chordata; class Actinopteri; order Syngnathiformes; family Syngnathidae; genus Nerophis; species Nerophis lumbriciformis. The sequence goes on along the minus strand of NC_084564.2, from coordinate 29,848,919 downwards.
AAAGATAATGTACATCCGAACATGACATGACAATTATCAACGTCCCCACAAAGAAGGATAAAAACTAAAAAGAACTGAAATATTATTGATTGCTAAAACAAAGTAGATGCGGGAAATATTGCTCAAAGGAAGACATGAAACTGCTACAGGAAAATACCAAAAAAAGAGAAAAAGCCACCAAAATAGGAGCGCAAGACAAGAAGTAAAACACTACACACAGGAAAACAGCAATAAACTCAAAATAAGTCAGGGCGTGATGTGACAGGTGGTGACAGTACACCTACTTTGAGACAAGAGCTATAGTGATGGTTATGCTTTAAAGTCATATCCAACAATTGCGACAACTTTTTACTGTCAACTGAGTTTTGTTTTTTAATGATTTCTGCTGATGGTGTGCCTCCACATTTTTTCAACGCAAAAAATGTGCCTTGGCTCAAAAAAAGTTGAAAAGCACTGCCTTATACATATCTCTCCTGTATTACTTCACTTACATATCCTGCGGCGCGCTCCCGCAGATTACAGGCAAGACTGATATGTATAAAAAGATGGCCAATTATTTTGACTCTGGGGGGCACATTTAGAGAAAAAATGTGTCTGGGGGCCGGTATATCTATCTACTGTATCTATCTATGTATATGTATATACACACACACAGTCGTGGTCAAAAGTTTACATACACTTGTAAAGAACATAATGTCATGGCTGTCTTGATTTCCAATAATTTCTACAACTCTTATTTTTTTGTGATAGAGTGATTGGAGCACATACTTGTTGGTCACAAAAACATTCATGAAGTTTGCTTCTTTTATGAATTTATTATGGGTCTACTGAAAATGTGAGCAAATCTGCTGGGTCAAAAGTATACATACAGCAATGTTAATATTTGCTTACATGTCCCTTGGCAAGTTTCACTGCCATAAGGCGCTTTTGGTAGCCATCCACAAGCTTCTGCTTGAATTTTTGACCACAAAATTGGTGCAGTTCAGCTAAATGTGTTGGTTTTCTGACATGGACTTGTTTCTTCAGCATTGTCCACACGTTTAAGTCAGGAATTTGCTCTCTTTTGTGAGTATTGGCGAATTTTCTGTGGCTTTCTATGGCTCATATGGCTCCTGTGCCACTTCCTGTTTTTGCAACTTGTGATTGGATACTCACTTGGGACTCCCCAAACTTTTTGACCCGGTGGTCGCGTTGGGTAAAAAATTTGGCCAAGGGCAATATATATATATATATATATATATATATATATATATATATATATATATATATATACACAAACCCCGTTTCCATATGAGTTGGGACATTGTGATGTAAATATAAACGGAATACAATGATTTGCAAATCCTTTTCAACCCATATTCAATTGAATGCACTACAAAGACAACATATTTTAAGTTCCAACTCACAAACTTTTTTTTTTTTTTGCAAATAATTAACTTAGAATTTCATGGTTGCAACACGTGCCAAAGTACTTGGGAAAGGGCATGTTAACCACTGTGTTACATGGCCTTTCCTTTTAACAACACTACGTAAATGTTTGGGAACTGAGGAGACACATTTTTTAAGCTTCTCAGGTGGAATTCTTTCCCATTCTTGCTTGATGTACAGCTTAAGTTGTTCAACAGTCCGGGGGTCTCCGTTGTGGTATTTTAGGCTTCAAATTGCGCTCCACATTTTCAATGGGAGACAGGTCTGGACTACAGGCAGGCCAGTCTAATACCCGCACTCTTTTACTATGAAGCCGTTGATGTAGCATGTGGCTTGTCATTGTCTTGCTGAAATAAGCAGGGGCGTCCATGGTAACGTTGCTTGGATGGCAACATATGTTGCTCCAAAACCTGTATGTACCTTTCAGCATTAATGGCGCCTTCACAGATGTGTAAGTTACCCATGTCTTGGGCACTAATACACCCCCATACCATCACAGATGCTGGCTTTTCAACTTTGCGCCTATAACAATCCGGATGGTTCTTTTCCTCTTTGGTCCGGAGGACACGACGTCCACAGTTTCCAAGAACAATTTGAAATGTGGACTCGTCAGACCACAGAGCACTTTTCCACTTTGTATCAGTCCATTTTAGATGAGCTCAGGCCCAGCGAAGCCGACGGCGTTTCTGGGTGTTGTTGATAAACGGTTTTTGCCTTGCATAGGAGAGTTTTAACTTGCACTTACAGATGTAGTGACCAACTGTAGTTACTGACAGTGGGTTTCTGAAGTGTTCCTGAGCCCATGTGGTGATATCCTTTACACACTGATGTCGCTTGTTGATGCAGTACAGCCTGAGAGATCGAAGGTCACGGGCTTAGCTGCTTATGTGGAGTGATTTCTCCAGATACTCTGAACCCTTTGATGATATTACGGACCGTAGATGGTGAAATCCCTAAATTCCTTGCAATAGCTGGTTGAGAAAGGTTTTTCTTAAACTGTTCAACAAATAAGTGTTTGATGAGCATTCCTCAACTTTATCAGTATTTATTGCCACCTTTCCCAACTTCTTTGTCACGTGTTGCTGGCATCAAATTCTAAAGTTAATGGCTATTTGCAAAAAAAAAAAAGTTTATCAGTTTGAACATCAAATATGTTGTCTTTGTAGCATATTCAACTGAATATGGGTTGAAAATGATTTGCAAATCATTGTATTCCGTTTATATTTACATCTAACACAATTTCCCAACTCATATAGAAACGGGGTTTGTAATTTCATGTTGATCTTTGCAATATTTGACACAAAGCAATAAAGATGGACCGGGTGAAAGGTCGCATTTATTTTTTTCGTCCAGTCTTCTTAGTTGCAGCCTTGAGCACAGTTGATACTTTGATACTTACGCCTGCTGCCATTGCTTTTTGTCCGCCAGAAGCAACCACCACATCGCAGTTAAAAATCAGCCAGTTGAACCAATACAGAGGACCTTGCACTGGCAAGACCGAAATCTACATGCTGTGTGACAAAGTGCAGAAAGGTATTACTGTTGTTCCGTTGGTATTACTCTTCTCTTTGCTAACATCGTCTTTGTCAATTTCCACCAAACATCACTTTTGCTCTCATCATTCGCAGACGACATCGAGATCATCTTCAGGCGCGGGTCGTGGAAGGCAAACGCCGAGTTTGCCCAGACGGACGTTCACCGGCAGATCGCCATCGTGTTTAAAACACCGCCCTATTGTGACCAGGACATCACGGAGGAAGTGGACGTCAGCGTCACGCTACGCCGTCTCTCGGACCAGATCGAGAGCGAGCCCATCAGCTTCACGTACTCGCCAAACAACACAGGTCAGGAATGGAGGTGGCGGTTCACACAGCGGTGCTTTTACAGGGTGGTCTTACAGTATATACTGGCCAAACACTGTGTTTTAAGCATTTCCCACCTTTTTCAATGCTAGATTTGGTAAAAAAACAATTGATTTAGGGAAAAAAAATCCTAACCAGGAATCCCTGATATAGCAATGCTGCAATATTGATTAACAGAACTCCTGGTCGAGTCTTACATTTCATGCTCTTTTCTTGTTAAGCGGAATTCACAGAGCCCACCCATGATTGCCAAACAGACCAATGACAAGCTAGAGGCAGGGATCATGAGTAAAGTTTATTTCACCTCTTTCAATTTGTAATTAAATGAATCTGCTACCATATGTCATGAAACAGTCACAACTTAAAGAACATCAAAATCCTCTCATCAATGACACCGGTACCTCAACTTACCAGTGGTTCTGTCACGGAGCTCTTAACTCAAAACACTTGTATCTCAAATCAACGTGAAATGAATTCAAACCCATTTTAATTGGTGGTCGTAGAAATATGTACCCCCTACAAATTAAACAACTTTTCTCTCATCCATGTTTTGACTTAAAAGTATGGCAACTAAAATACATATTTCATAATCTTACAATCGTGCAGCAAGTGCAAACCTTGACTGTAGAGCTCATCTCAATCATCATTGAAAATAAACTACAGCCACTCTGTTGTTGTGTAAAAACTAGGGTTATACGGTATACCAGTACTAGTATAGTACCGCGATACTAATGAATCATATTCGGTACTATACCGCCTCTAAAAAGTACTTATCCCCCCTCCCTCCCTTTTTTTTAACGGGCATGACGGTGCGTCGTCGTCACGTGGTGATATTGCTGGTTTTACGAGCAGAGGAGCATGTTCGGCAGCGCACACACACGGAGTACTTACAAGCAGACACAGTGTGTAGACAGAAAAGGGAGAACGGACGCATTTTGGTCTAAAAACTAACGATAAAGGTGAAGTTATAACACTGAAACGCTAGTTAGCGGCTAAAGTCCATCCGCAGTCTGCAGTGTTTTAGCTACTTCTAAATCACTAATCCTCGCCTTCATGGCGACAAATAAAGTAAGTTTCTTACAAGTATCATTATCACTTCGGAAGAGGAATAGCTAAACATGCTTCACTACACACCGTAGCTCACCGGCGTCACAATGTAAACAAACGCCATGGGTGGATCTACACCTGACATCCACTGTAATGATACCAAGTACAAGAGCGTATCTAGTCGATACTACTATGATTACATCGATATTTTTAGTATCACAAAATCTTTTTTCGTTTAAAAATAAAAAATAAAATTATGTTTATAAAGTCATGAAATAAGTCCCTGGACACATGAGGACTTTGAATATGAACAATGTATGATATTGTAACTACTTGGTATCGGATTGATACCCAAATTTGTGGTATCATCCAAAACTAATGTAAAGTGTCAAAGAAGAGAAGAATAAGTGATTATTACATTTTAACAGAAGTGTAGATAGAACATGTTAAAAGAGAAAGTAAGCAGATATTAACAGTAAATGAACAAATGGATTAATAATCCATTTTACAGCTTGTCCTTTATAATGTTGACAAAATAATAGGTAGATAAATGACACAATATGTTACTGCATATGTCAGCAGACTAATTAGGAGTCTTTGTTTGTTTACTTACTACTAAAAGACAAGTTGTCTAGTATGTTCACTATTCTATTTAAGGACAAAATTGCAATAATAAACATATGTTTAATGTACCCTAAGATTTTTTGTTAAAATAAAAACAATAATGGCATTTTTTGTGGTCCCCTTTACTTAGAAAAGTATCAAAAAGTATCGAAATACAATTTGGTACCGGTACCAAAATATTGGTATCGGGACAACCCTAGTGAAAAAGTATATGATGGTTTTATGTATCAATAACGCTAAAAAGTGTCGTATGAATTCAGATCCTTATGATGTGAAGCGGAAGAGGAAGATCAAGCCCGATGTCAACTTCCAGGAAAAAGCCAACATAAAAGGTGAGCATCATCGTCATCAACTTTGCGTGCCTGTTGAGAAAACTGAAACCAGGCCTCTCCTCACAGCCGAGTCAGCACCAGAGCAGACCTTCCACGTCCCTCATGCCGTCATGTCGCCAAGCGAGAGGCTGTGCTCTCCGCAGGCGACGTCATCCACTCTGGCGGAGATGTGGTACACCGAGTCACAGGACATAGACATGGACACGGAAAACCTCATTAGCCAGCTGCTAGAACTGCTCCCGGACGAGGCGATAGTATCCGCCATCCCCTCTGGATTCGATCAGGGCCCAGAGGGCGGCCAGGCCCCCTTCGCCAACATGGACGCCAACCTCAACCAGACGTTTGGCTCGTACACACAGGACTTTTCCCACTACTCAGACTTGCAGTTCAACATGCTGGTCAACGAGAACCGGAACATGCAGCCTGAGACGCAGGCCAGCCCGTCCAACGGAGTCCAGGTGAAGATAGAAGTCCCACCAGCCGGTATGGAGGAGTATTTGGACCCCAAAGCAGAGACTCAGGCAATGTTGGACTGTAATGATTTATTTAACAAAAGGGAGCACGTTGGTGTAGAAAAAGCCACGCAACAATAGTTTGAGAGAACAAGAAAGTACAAGCAAGAATGGGACGAAACGTAAACTGAATGCAGATCAGAAGAACAAAAAGTAAATTAGTCTCCACCAAGAAAAAAACATACCGGAGCTATTGACATTGCAAAGGAACAGGCAGGTGACAGGTGTGGAAACCACAGGGCTTAATAAGACCTGCTTGCAAAGTGCAATCAGGTGAGGGATTGAGCAGAAAAGCGTTGAACTGGCACAGCAGTCTGCAGACAGAAAGAAGCATGGGAGGTAGGCGACCTGGAAAGGCAGGAAGCACCAGAAATTAGTCCTCGCCACATCAGAATGCAGCCTGTTTCTGTGAAGTAACAATTTATGCAAACATTTTAGTAGTTACTAGAGCATTTCAAAACAATCATCACTTGAAAAGGCCTTCCATGCATCCATCCATTTTCCTCCGCTTATCCGAGGTCGGGTCGCGGGGGCAGCCACTTTGTCCAGCTCCTCCCGGGGGATCCCGAGGCGTTCCCAGGCCAGCCGGGAGACATAGTCTTCCAAACGTGTCCTGGGTCTTCCCCGTGGCCTCCTGCCGGTCGGACGTGCCCCAAACACCTCCCTAGGGAGGCGTTCGGGTGGCATCCTGACCAGATGCCCGAACCATCTCATCTGGCTCCTCTCCATATGGAGGAGCAGCGGCTTTAGTTTAAGCTCCTCCCGGATGACAGAGCTTCTCACCCTATCTCTAAGGGAGAGAGAGCCCCGCCACCCGGTGGAGGAAACTCATTTTGGCCGCTTGTACCCGTGATCTTGTCCTTTCGGTCATAACCCAAAGCTCATGACCATAGGTGAGGATGGGAACGTAGATTGACTGGTGGTAAGTTGAGAGCTTTGCCTTCCGGCTCAGCTCCTTCTTCACCACAACGGATCGATACAGCATCCGCATTACTGAAGACGCCGCACCGATCCACCTGTCGATCTCACGATCCACTCCGCCCCCACTTGTGAGCAAGACTCCGAGGTACTTGAACTCCAATTGGGACAAGATCTCCTCCCCAACTTGGAAATGGCACGCCACCCTTTCCCGGGCGAGAACCATGGACTCGGACTTGGAGGTGCTGATTCTCATCCCAGTCGCTTCACACTCCGCTGCGAACCGATCCAGTGAGAGCTGAAGATCCTGGCCAGATGAAGCCATCAGGACCACATCATCTGCAAAAAGCAGAGACCTAATCCTGCAGCCACCAAACCGGATCCCCTCAACGCCCTGACTGCGCCTAGAAATTCTGTCCATAAAAGTTATGAACAGAATCGGTGACAAAGGGCAGCCTTGGCGCAGTCCAACCCTCACTGGAAACGTGTCCGACTTACTGCCGGCAATGCGGACCAAGCTCTGACACTGAGCATACAGGGAGCGGTCCGCCACAATCAGACAGTCCGATACCCCATACTCTCTGAGCACTCCCCACAGGACCGGGGTACACGGTCGAATGCCTTCTCCAAGTCCACAAAGCACATGTAGACTGGTTGGGCAAACTCCCATGCACCCTCAAGGAGTATAGAGCTGGCCTACCGTTCCACGACCAGGACGAAAAGGCCTTTTAAATACCAATTTAAACCAAGTCATTGTCCAACCCCAACCCTTGATAGCCAATTTCAGGAAATACTTTGTTTGGCTACCAAATCAAAACCCTGACATTTTTTTGTGAAGTATCTATTAGTTTGTCGTAATCAGTGAGGATTTGTTTATGCTAAAATATGCTGGCACTTTTTCCCCAAAACAAGCTTTTTAAACACAAGTTTACACTGAAATACACATGTAAGGTAACTGTAAATATAAAAATGAAGTAGACTCTAAGGGTTATGCTTTGGAAAACAATCATTGAAATGGTCTTTTTAACACAGTATTCACTGTCTGCTAGTTAATCCAGGAAATAGTCGGTTTTACATCTAAATCCAGTCTTTCTGAGGTACTAAAAATGTTATTTATGCGTTTGTTAAATTTGCTTTTACAAAACAAAAAGGAAAGAAGGATGTAAGAAAACATATTACATCACACTGTCAATGTCGTTCTCAAAAAGATTTTCGATCATTCTTGGTCAGTAAAATCAATCTAATGAGCAGAGAACCTACGTTCTCATTAGGGGCCCATTGATTTGTATTTCCTGTTACACTTCCTAAAGTACCAGTATCTGTATACATTTCACTGTTGGCATTGTAACATTTGAAATAGTAATTAAATTGATTAACTGTTGCAGTAAACAGACAACGTTAAATTATCTTTAAAAATATGTGCCTCAGCTTATAAAGTTTGGGGAACATTGGGAAACATTAGGCTAATTAATCATTTTGTTATATGCTCTGTTAAGATAATATTTTTTCCAGTAACAATTATCATCGAACGTTATTTTGAGCAAATCCTACCATTAAAAAGACCTCAAAATCTTTCCTAACCTCTTACACTACGTGATGCACTTATTCCGTTCATATAGGCTGCCAACTAATCCAGGGAATCGTCTGTTCAACAGTTAAAATGAATTACTGAGGACTAATTTATACCTTTTCCAAAGCAATTGCCTAATTCTCCAATTTAGATAAGTCTTATCACTAAAAAAAACATATTTTTCCCAACAGTGTGCACCTTGGACTGCATGTATTTAATGAATATACTGTACGTCTTACACTAGCCATTGATGAATCCTGAAGGCCTTGCTGGTCATGGCTTTAATGAAAAGGAGCTGGACAGCATTGCCAAAAACATACAGTACAGGCCAAAAGTTTGGACACACCTTCTCCTCATTCAATGCGTTTTCTTTATTTTAATGACTATTTACATTGTAGATTGTCACATCAAAACTATGAATGAACACATGTCGAGTTATGTACTTAACAACAAAAAATACCGTATTTTCAATTGCGATTATAAGACGCACTGCCGATGGATGGTTTATTTTTGATCTATTTTCATATATAAGGCGCACCGGATTATAGGGCGCATTAAAGGCCTACTGAAATGCAATTTTCTTATTTAAACGGGGATAGCAGGTCCATTCTATGGGTCATACTTGATCCTTTCGCGATATTGCCATATTTTTGCTGAAAGGATTTAGTAGAAAACATCGACGATAAAGTTCGCAACTTTTGGTCGCTGATAAAAAAAGCCTTGCCTGTACCGGAAGTAGCAGACGAGTAGCGTGACGTCACAGGTTGTGGAGCTCCTCACATCTGCACATTGTTTACAATCATGGCCACCAGCAGCGAGAGCGATTCGGACCGTGAAAGCGACGATTTCCCCATTAATTTGAGCGAGGATGAAAGATTTGTGGATGAGGAAAGTGAGAGTGAAGGACTAGAGGGCAGTGGGAGCGATTCAGATAGGGAAGATGCTGTGAGAGGCGGGTGGGACCTGATATTCAGCTGGGAATGACTAAAACAGTAAATAAACACAAGACATATATATACTCTATTAGCCACAACACAACCAGGTTTATATTTAATATGCCACAAATTAATCCCGCATAACAAACACCTCCCCCCTCCCGTCCATATAACCCGCCAATACAATTTAAACACCTGCACAACACACTCAATCCCACAGCCCAAAGTACCGTTCACCTCCCCAAAGTTCATACAGCACATATATTTCCCCAAAGTCACCAAAGTTACGTACGTGACATGCACATAGCGGCACGCACGTACGGGCAAGCGATCAAATGTTTGGAAGCCGCAGCTGCATGCGTACTCACGGTATCGTGTCTGCGTATCCAACTCAAAGTCCTCCTGGTAAGAGTCTCTGTTGTCCCAGTTCTCCACAGGCCAATGGTAAAGCTTGACTGTCATCTTTCGGGAATGTAAACAATGAAACACCGGCTGTGTTTGTGTTGCTGAAGTCGGCCGCAATACACCGCTTCCCACCTACAGCTTTCTTCTTTGCTGTCTCCATTGTTCATTGAACAAATTGCAAAAGATTCACCAACACAGATGTCCAGAATACTGTGGAATTTTGCGATGAAAACAGACGACTTAATAGCTGGCCACCATGCTGTCCCAAAATGTCCTCTACAATCCGTGACGTCACGCGCAGACGTCATCATACCGAGACGTTTTCAGCAGGATATTTCGCGCGAAATTTAAAATTGCACTTTAGTAAGCTAACCGTGCCATATTGGCATGTGTTGCAATGTTAAGATTTCATCATTGATATATAAACTATCAGACTGCGTGGTCGGTAGTAGTGGGTTTCAGTAGGCCTTTAAAGGAGTCATATTATTATTATTATTTTTTGCATAACATTGCGAAACAAAACGCCAGATATGTCTTACCTTATACATTTACCATTATAATACTGGTATGTTGAACCGCATCAAGTCGTACTAAAACATTTTAAATAGATTTTTGAGCGCCGAGTGTAATGTTCTATATTTTCAATGGTACATATGAAATGTTGGTGTTGTTTACTTCAGACATATTGCCATCATAGTGCAGCCTACACTTATCTCTTATGTTTGACTGCCATCTACTGGTCATACTTAACATTACATCATGTACCAAATAAAATAGCTTTGAGGGGGGTAAGCTCAACCAAACGTATTCCTTACATACATCCTTGGGGGATGGCGTGGCGCGGTTGGGAGAGTGGCCGCGCCAGCAGGGTGGTTCGATCCCCACCTACCAACTTCGTCACGTCCGTTGTGTCCTTGAGCAAGACACTTCACCCTTGCTCCTGATGGGTGGTGGTTAGGGCCTTACATGGCAGCTCCCGCCATCAGTGTGTGAATGTGGAAATAGTGTCAAAGTGCTTTGAGTACCTTGAAGGTAGAAAAGCGTTATACAAGTATAACCCATTTACATCGGGTGCACCGGTTATAAGGTGCACTGTCGAGTTTTGAGGGGGAAAAAAAAGGATTTTAAGTGCGCCTTATAGTCCGGAAAAATACGGTAACCGAAAACATGTTTTGTATTCTAGTTTCTTCAAAATAGCCACCCTTTGCTCTGATTACTGCTTTGCACACTCTTGGCATTCTCTCCATGAGCTTCAAGAGGTAGTCACCTGAAATGGTTTTCACTTCACAGGTGTGCTTGACGCCCATGGAGAGAATGCCAAGAGTGTGCAAAGGGTGGCTATTTTGAAGAAACTAGAATATAAAACATGTTTTCAGTTATTTTTAACTCCACATGTGTTCATTCATAGTTTTGATGTGACAATCTACAATGTAAATAGTCATGAGAATAAAGAAAACACATTGAATGAGGAGAAGGTGTGTACACATTTTTGGCCTGTACTGTGTGTTCGCGTAGTGCTACATTACCATGTAGCTTTAAAAAAAAAAAAAGTTGTTATTGTACAAATGTCTGTCTGTGACGGCTGGATTATATTCCATAAATCGGTGTCTGTGTCTGTGCCTAATCCGTAGATAAATTGAAGAATAGCGTGAAGATAATTCTGTGTTTTGTTATAATTGTGGATTTGTGGGAGACAAGAATCCACACCCTAGAGATCACACGCCATGTAGTTTAGGACCTAAATAGAAAGTGGAACATTCCCATGTAAAAATGTAAATAAAATGTCGAAATGTCGCATCTTTTCTTCGTACTTCTTCTGAAGAAGCTCCAAAAAAAGTTATTTGCTTTCTGACTCACTCAGTCTTTTGTTGAACCTTATATAATCAAACCTGATTGGACAAATCCTTTATGTCTGCAATAGTCCTAATTATATTACACGGTTCATTTATATTGCCTCACTTTTTAACAGTGTGGATGAAGCACAGATGTTCATGTCAATGATCCGATCTGGTCACCTTAGTTTACTTCCTCAAGGGAAACCCCACTCAGCCATTCTGGGCCGACCTCCAACGGTCGTCGCGTTTCCTGTCATGAATTAATTTTGTTATGTTACTTCAACTGCACACTCATCTCTTTTCCAAGGAGTTTCTGAGTCTTTTTTCCCCCCAGGTTTTGACCTTTTCTTTTGGTATTTATTCATTGTGTTTGTAGAACAGCTCCTGCTTTATCCATCATGCAGATATACATTATTCCAAGAGAGAAAAGAGGACTTCATTATCATTTTGCATTTCCCTTTCTCAAAGCAGAGAGATATGACTTGCAGAATAACTCGGGGGCAGTGCATCTCCACACTTCATTTAGTCCAGGGGTCGGCAATCCAAAACGTTGAAAGAGCCATATTGGACCGAAAAATACAAAAAACGAATCTGTCTGCAGCCACAAAAAATTCAAAGCCGTATATAAGTGTTATAATGAAGGCAACACATGATGTAAGTGTCTATATTAGCTATATTATGACTAAGTCTTATATAAGTGTTATAACGAAGGCAACACATGATGTAAGTGTCTATATTAGCTATATTATGACTAAGTCTTATATAATTGTTATAATGAAGGCAACACATGATGTAAGTGTCTATATTAGCTATATTATGACTAAGTCTTATATAAGTGTTATAACGAAGGCAACACATGATGTGTCTATATTAGCTATATTATGACTAAGTCTTATATAAGTGTTATAATGAAGACAACACATGACGTAAAGTGTCTATATTAGCCTACTATCAAAATGACTTTAAAAGTCTTATACGTGTTACAATGAAGGCAACACATGATGTAAGTGTCTCTGTTAGCTATATTATGAAGTCTTATAAGTGTTATAATGAAGACAACACATGATGTGTCTATATTAGTTATATTATGACTAAGTCTTATATAAGTGTTATAACGAAGGCAACACATGATGTGTCTATATTAGCTATATTATGACTAAGTCTTATATAAGTGTTATAATGAAGACAACACATGACGTAAAGTGTCTATATTAGCCTACTATCAAAATGACTTTAAAAGTCTTATATGTGTTACAATGAAGGCAACACATGATGTAAGTGTCTCTGTTAGCTATATTATGAAGTCTTATAAGTGTTATAATGAAGGCAACACATGATGTAAGTGTCTATTAGCCTACTATCAAAATGACTTTAAAAGTATTATATAGGTGTTATAATGAAGGCAACACTTGATGTAAGTGTCTATATTAGCCTACTATCAAAATGACTTTAAAAGTATTATATAGGTGTTATAATGAAGGCAACACTTGATGTAAGTGTCTATATTAGCCTACTATCAAAATGACTTTAAAAGTCTTGTATAGGTGTTATAATGAAGGCAACACATGATTTAAGTGTCTATATTAGCTATATTATGACTAAGTCTTATATAAGTGTTATAACGAAGGCAACACATGATGTAAGTGTCTATTAGCTATATTATGACTAAGTCTTATATAAGTGTTATAATGAAGGCAACACATGATGTGTCTATATTAGCCTACTATCAAAATGACTTTAAAAGTCTTATATAAGTGTTATAATGAAGGCAACACATGATGTGTCTATATTAGCTATATTATGACTAAGTCTTATATAAGTGTTATAATGAAGGCAACTCATGATGTAAGTGTTTATATAAGCCGACTATCAAAATGACTTTAAAAGTCATATATAAGCGTTATAATGAAGGCAACACACTTCATTTAGTCCAGGGGTCGGCAATCCAAAACGTTGAAAGAGCCACATTGGACCGAAAAATACAGAAAACTAATCTGTCTGCAACCACAAAAAATTGCAGACAGATTAATATAGGTGTAAGTGTCTATATTAGCCTACTATCAAAATGACTTTAAACGTCTTATATAGGTGTTATAATGAAGGCAACACATGATGTAAGTGTCTATATTAGCTATATTATGACTAAGTCTTATATAAGTGTTATAATGAAGGCAACACATGATGTAAGTGTCTATATTAGCTATATTATGACTAAGTCTTATATAAGTGTTATAATGAAGGCAACACATGATGTGTCTATATTAGCTATATTATGACTAAGTCTTATATAAGTGTTATAATGAAGGCAACACATGATGTAAGTGTCTATATTAGCCTACTATCAAAATGACTTTAAAAGCCTTATATAAGTGTTATAATGAAGGCAACACATGACGTAAGTGTCTATATTAGCTATAATAGCCTACTATCATAATGACTTTAAAAGTCTTATATAAGTGTTATAATGAAGGCAACACATGATGTAAGTGTCTATATTAGCTGTATTATGACTAAGTCTTTTATAAGTGTTACAATGAAGGCAACACATGATGTAAGTGTCTATATTAGCCTACTATCAAAATGACTTTAAAAGTCTTATATACCGGTAGGTGTTATAATGAAGGCAACACTTGATGTAAGTGTCTATATTAGCTATATTATGACTCAGTCTTATATAAGTGTTATAATGAAGGCAACACATGATGTAAGTGTCTATATTAGCCTACTATCAAAATGACTTTGAAAGTCTTATATAGGTGTTATAATGAAGGCAACACATGATGTAAGTGTCTATATTAGCTATGATAGCCTACTATCAAAATGACTTTAAAAGTCTTATATACGTGTTATAATGAAGGCAACACATGATGTAAGTGTCTATATTAGCTATATTATGACTGAGTCTTATATAAGTGTTATAATGGAGGCAACACATGATGTAAGTGTCTATATTAACCTACTGTCAAAATGACTTTAAAAGTCTTATATAAGTGTTATGATGAAGGCAACGCATGATGTAAGTGTCTCTGTTAGCTATATTATGACTAAGTCTTATATAAGTGTTATAATGAAGACAACACATGATGTAAGTGTCCATATTAGCTATAATAGCCTACTATCATAATGACTTTAAAAGTCTTATATAAGTGTTATGATGAAGGCAACGCATGATGTAAGTGTCTCTGTTAGCTATATTATGACTAAGTCTTATATAAGTGTTATAATGAAGACAACACATGATGTAAGTGTCTATATTAGCTATGATAGCCTACTATCAAAATGACTTTAAAATTCTTATATAAGTGTTATATTGAAGGCAACACATGATGTAAGTGTCTATATTAGCCTACTATCAAAATGACTTTAAAAGTCTTGTATAGGTGTTATAATGAAGGCAACACATGATGTAAGTGTCTCTATTAGCTATATTATGACTAAGTCTTATATAAGTGTTATAATGAAGGCAACACATGTACGTGTCTATATTAGCCTACTATCAAAATGACTTTAAAAGTCTTATATAAGTGTTATAATGAAGGCAACACATGATGTAAGTGTCTATATTAGCCTACTATCAAAATGACTTTAAAAGCCTTATATAAGTGTTATAATGAAGGCAACACATGACGTAAGTGTCTATATTAGCTATAATAGCCTACTATCATAATGACTTTAAAAGTCGTATATAAGTGTTATAATGAAGGCAACACATGATGTAAGTGTCTATATTAGCTGTATTATGACTAAGTCTTTTATAAGTGTTATAATGAAGGCAACACATGATGTAAGTGTCTATATTAGCCTACTATCAAAATGACTTTAAAAGTCTTATATACCGGTAGGTGTTATAATGAAGGCAACACTTGATGTAAGTGTCTATATTAGCTATATTATGACTCAGTCTTATATAAGTGTTATAATGAAGGTACATGATGTAAGTGTCTATATTAGCCTACTATCAAAATGACTTTGAAAGTCTTATATAGGTGTTATAATGAAGGCAACACATGATGTAAGTGTCTATATTAGCTATGATAGCCTACTATCAAAATGACTTTAAAAGTCTTATATACGTGTTATAATGAAGGCAACACATGATGTAAGTGTCTATATTAGCTATATTATGACTGAGTCTTATATAAGTGTTATAATGGAGGCAACACATGATGTAAGTGTCTATATTAACCTACTGTCAAAATGACTTTAAAAGTCTTATATAAGTGTTATGATGAAGGCAACACATGATGTGTCTATATTAGCTATATTATGACTAAGTCTTATATAAGTGTTATAATGAAGACAACACATGATGTAAGTGTCTATATTAGCTATAATAGCCTAATATCATAATGACTTTAAAAGTCTTATATAAGTGTTATGATGAAGGCAACGCATGATGTAAGTGTCTCTGTTAGCTATATTATGACTAAGTCTTATATAAGTGTTATAATGAAGACCACACATGATGTAAGTGTCTATATTAGCTATGATAGCCTACTATCAAAATGACTTTAAAATTCTTATATAAGTGTTATATTGAAGGCAACACATGATGTAAGTGTCTATATTAGCCTACTATCAAAATGACTTTAAAAGTCTTGTATAGGTGTTATAATGAAGGTAACACATGATGTAAGTGTCTCTATTAGCTATATTATGACTAAGTCTTATATAAGTGTTATAATGAAGGCAACACATGTAAGTGTCTATATTAGCCTACTATCAAAATGACTTTAAAAGTCTTATATAAGTGTTATAATGAAGGCAACACATGATGTAAGTGTCTATATTAGCTATAATAGCCTACTATCAAAATGACCTTAAAAGTCTCATATAAGCGTTATAATGAAGGCAACACATGATGTAAGTGTCTATATTAGCTATAATAGCCTACTATCAAAATGACTTTAAAAGTCTCATATAAGCGTTATAATGAAGGCAACACATGATG